>NW_024470857.1:96721-109221 GCF_017639515.1 Carcharodon carcharias
TGGCACAGGAGAATGGAGGGATGGAGGGCTTGATGATTGAGATTCCGTCTCTTCTCTCTCCCTCTCTTTCTCTCTTTCTCTCTCCCTCCCTTTCTATCCCTCTCTCTCTCTTCCCCTTACTGTCTCTGTCTCTCTCTCTCTCTCTGTCCCCCTCTCTGTCTCTCTCGCTCTCTCCCGCTCTCTCTATCCCGCTCTCTCCCTCCCTCTCTCCCTCCCTTTTTCTGTCTCTCTCTGTCTCTCTCTCTCTATCCCTCTCTCTGTCTCCTTCTGTCTCTCTCTAACTCCCTCTCTCTCCATGTGTCTCTCTCCCTCTCTATCCCTCTCTCTCTCTATCTATCTCTATCTCCCTCTCTCTCTCCCTCTCTAGCGCTCTGTCTCTCTCCCACTCTATCCATCTCCTTCACTGTCTCTCTCTCTCTGTGTCTCTCTCTGTCTATCTCTATCTCCTCTCTCTCCCTCTCTAGCGCTCTGTCTTTCTCCCACTCTATCCCTCTCTTTCACTGTCTCTCTCTTTCTGTCTCTTTCCATCTCTCCCCATCTCTCTCACTTGCTCTCGCCCGCTCTCTCCCTCTCTATCTCTGTCTCCCACTCCCTCTCTCTATCCCTCTGTATCCCTTTCTCCCTCTCTATCCCCCTGTCTCTCTGTCTCCCGCTCCCTATCTCTATCCCTCTGTATCCCTTTCACCCTCTCTATCCCCCTCTCTCTATCGCTCCCTCTTTATCCCTCTCTGTCTCCCTCTCTAAACCTCTCTCTCTATCTCTCACTCTCTATCCCTCTCTCCCCCCTCTCTATCCCTCTCTATCTCTGTCTCCCTCTTCCTCTCTCTCTCCCTCTCTTTCTCTCCCTCTCTATTCCCTCCTCTCTCTATATATCTCTCCAACTCTAACTCTCTCTCTCTCCCTCCCTATCTCTGTCTCCCTCTTCCTCTCTCTATCTCTCCCTCTCTATCCCTCTCTCCCTCTATCTCTCCCTCTCTATCCCCTTCTCTCTCTATCTCTCCATCTCTATCCCTCTCTCTCTCTATCGCTCCCTCTCTATCCCTCTCGCTCCCTCTATCTCTCCATCTCTATCCCTCTCTCTCTCTATCGCTCCCTCTCTATCCCTCTCGCTCCCTCTATCTCTCCATCTCTATCCCTCTCTCTCTCTATCTCTCCTTCTCTCTCCCCCTCTCTCTCTATCTCTCCCTCTCTATCCCTCTCTCCCTCTCTCCTCTATGTCCAATGACTGTCTCTGTTCTGCCCCACAGGAGATGGGGTTGAAGATTCTGACAGACACAGACTACATCTCCATCTCTCCATCTCTATCGCTCTCTCTCTCTATCTCTCCCTCTCTATCCCCCCTCTCTCTATCTCACCCTCTTTCTATCTCTCTCTCTCTATCCCTCTCTCTCTCTATCTCTCCCTCTCTATCCCTCTCTCCCTCTATCTCTCCCTCTCTATCCCCTTCTCTCTCTATCTCTCCATCTCTATCCCTCTCTCTCTCTATCACTCCCTCTCTATCCCTCTCTCTCCCTCTATCTCTCCCTCTCTATCCCTCTCCCTCCTTCTATCTCTCCCTCTCTATCCCTCTCTCCCTCTCTCCTCCATGTCCAATGACAGTCTCTGTTCTGCCCCACAGGAGATGGGGTTGAAGATTCTGACAGACACGGTCTACATCTCCATCTCTCCATCTCTATCCCTCTCTCTCTATCTCTCCCTCTCTATCCCTCTCTCTCTCTATCTCTCCCTCTCCCTCTATCTCTCCCTCTCTCTCCCTCTCTCCCTCTCTCCTCCATGTCCAATGACTGTCTCTGTTCTGCCCATTAGGAGATGGGGTTGAAGATTCTGACAGACACGGTCTACATCTCCATCTCTCCCTCTCTATCCCTCTCTCTCTCTATCTCTCCCTCTCTATCCCCCCTCCCTCTATCTCACCCTCTTTCTATCTCTCCCTCTCTATCCCTCCTTCTATCTCTCCCTCTCTATCCCTCTCTCCCTCTCTCCTCCATGTCCAATGACAGTCTCTGTTCTGCCCCACAGGAGATGGGGTTGAAGATTTTGACAGACACGGTCTACATCTCCATCTCTCCATCTCTATCCCTCTCTCTCTATCTCTCCCTCTCTATCCCTCTCTCTCTCTATCTCTCCCTCTCTATCCCTCTCTCCCTCTCTCCTCCATGTCCAATGACTGTCTCTGTTCTGCCCATTAGGAGATGGGGTTGAAGATTCTGACAGACACGGTCTACATCTCCATCTCTCCCTCTCTATCCCTCTCTCTCTCTATCTCTCCCTCTCTATCCCTCTCTCTCTCTATCTCTCCCTCTCTATCCCTCTGTCTCTCTATCTCTCCCTCTCTATCCCCCTCTCTCTCTATCTCTCCCTCTCTATCCCTATCTCTCTCTATCTCTCCCTCTCTCTCCCCCTCTCTCTCTATCTCTCCCTCTCTATCCCTCTTTCTCCCGCTATCTCTCCCTCTCTATCCCTCTCTCCTTCTCTCCTCCATGTCCAATGACTGTCTCTGTTCTGCCCCACAGGAGATGGGGTTGATGATTCTGACAGACACGGTCTACATCTCCATCTCTCCATCTCTATCGCTCTCTCTCTCTATCTCTCCCTCTCTATCCCTCTTTCTCCCTCTATCTCTCCCTCTCTATCCCTCTCTCCCTCTATCTCTCCCTCTCTATCCCTCTCTCTCTCTATCTCTCCCTCTCTATCCCCCTCTCTCTCTCTATCTCTCCCTCTCTATCCCTCTTTCTCCCTCTATCTCTCCCTCTCTATCCCCCTCTCTCCCTCTATCTCTCCTTCTCTCTCCCCCTCTCTCTCTATCTCTCCCTCTCTATCCCCCCTCTCTCTCTATCTCTCCCTCTCTCTCCCTCTCTCCCTCTCTCCTCCATGTCCAATGACTGTCTCTGTTCTGCCTGACAGGAGATGGGGTTGAAGATCCTGACAGACACGGTCTACATCTCCATCTCTCCATCTCTATCCCTCTCTCTCTCTATCTCTCCCTCTCTATCCCTCTCTCCCTCTATCTCTCCCTCTCTATCCCTCTCTCCCTCTCTCCTCCATGTCCAATGACTGTCTCTGTTCTGCCTGACAGGAGATGGGGTTGATGATTCTGACAGACACGGACTAAATCTCCATCTCTCCATCTCTATCGCTCTCTCTCTCTATCTCTCCCTCTCTATCCCTCTGTCTCTCTATCTCTCCTCTCTATCCCTCTCTCCCTCTCTCCTCCATGTCCAATGACTGTCTCTGTTCTGCCCATTAGGAGATGGGGTTGAAGATTCTGACAGACACGGTCTACATCTCCATCTCTCCATCTCTATCGCTCTCTCTCTCTATCTCTCCCTCTCTATCCCCCTCTCTCCCTCTATCTCTCCCTCTCTCTCCCTCTCTCCCTCTCTCCTCCATGTCCAATGACTGTCTCTGTTCTGCCTGACAGGAGATGGGGTTGAAGATCCTGACAGACACGGTCTACATCTCCATCTCTCCATCTCTATCCCTCTCTCTCTCTATCTCTCCCTCTCTATCCCTCTCTCCCTCTATCTCTCCCTCTCTATCCCTCTCTCCCTCTCTCCTCCATGTCCAATGACTGTCTCTGTTCTGCCTGACAGGAGATGGGGTTGATGATTCTGACAGACGCGGACTACATCTCCATCTCTCCATCTCTATCGCTCTCTCTCTCTATCTCTCCCTCTCTATTCCTCTGTCTCTCTATCTCTCCCTCTCTATCCCTCTCTCCCTCTCTCCTCCATGTCCAATGACTGTCTCTGTTCTGCCCATTAGGAGATGGGGTTGAAGATTCTGACAGACACGGTCTACATCTCCATCTCTCCATCTCTATCGCTCTCTCTCTCTATCTCTCCCTCTCTATCCCCCTCTCTCCCTCTATCTCTCCCTCTCTCTCCCTCTCTCCCTCTCTCCTCCATGTCCAATGACTGTCTCTGTTCTGCCTGACAGGAGATGGGGTTGAAGATCCTGACAGACACGGTCTACATCTCCATCTCTCCATCTCTATCCCTCTCTCTCTCTATCTCTCCCTCTCTATCCCTCTCTCCCTCTATCTCTCCCTCTCTATCCCTCTCTCCCTCTCTCCTCCATGTCCAATGACTGTCTCTGTTCTGCCTGACAGGAGATGGGGTTGATGATTCTGACAGACACGGACTACATCTCCATCTCTCCATCTCTATCGCTCTCTCTCTCTATCTCTCCCTCTCTATCCCTCTGTCTCTCTATCTCTCCCTCTCTATCCCTCTCTCCCTCTCTCCTCCATGTCCAATGACTGTCTCTGTTCTGCCCATTAGGAGATGGGGTTGAAGATTCTGACAGACACGGTCTACATCTCCATCTCTCCATCTCTATCGCTCTCTCTCTCTATCTCTCCCTCTCTATCCCCCCTCTCTCTCTATCTCTCCCTCTCTCTCCCTCTCTCCCTCTCTCCTCCATGTCCAATGACTGTCTCTGTTCTGCCTGACAGGAGATGGGGTTGAAGATCCTGACAGACACGGTCTACATCTCCATCTCTCCATCTCTATCCCTCTCTCCCTCTATCTCTCCCTCTCTATCCCTCTGTCTCTCTATCTCTCCCTCTCTATCCCCCTCTCCCTCTATCTCTCCCTCTCTCTCCCTCTCTCCCTCTCTCCTCCATGTCCAATGACTGTCTCTGTTCTGCCTGACAGGAGATGGGGTTGAAGATCCTGACAGACACGCTCTACAGGAAACCCATCGAGTGTGAGATCAGTGAATATATCGGTGAGCAGCCCAGGGTGGGAGGGGGGGTACAGACTAGGGTCTATATACAGCTGCCCTCCCCTCCCCCTCAAACTGAGGGACCCTCACCCCCTCCCCTCCCCCTCAAACTGAGGGACCCTCACCCCCTCCCCTCCCCCTCAAACTGAGGGACCCTCACCCCCTCCCCTCCCCCTCAAACTGAGGGACCCTCACCCCCTCCCCCGCAAACTGAGGGACTCCTCACCCCCTCCCCCTCAAACTGAGGGACCCTCACCCCCTCCCCCTCCTCAAACTGAGGGACCCTCACCCCCTCCCCTCCCCCTCAAACTGAGGGACCCTCACCCCCTCCCCCTCCTCAAACTGAGGGACCCTCACTCCCTCCCCTCCCCCTCAAACTGAGGGACTCCTCACCCCCTCCCCCTCCCTTAAACTGAGGGACCCTCACCCCCTCCCCCTCCTCAAACTGAGGGACCCTCACCCCCTCCCCCTCCTCAAACTGAGGGACCCTCACCCCCTCCCCCTCAAACTGAGGGACCCTCACCCCCTCCCCCTCCTCAAACTGAGGGACCCTCACCCTCACCCCCTCCACAAACTGAGGGACTCCTCACCTCCACCCCCTCCACAAACTGAGGGCCTCCTCACCCCCTCCCCCTCAAACAGAGCGACCCTCGCCCCCCTCAAACTGAGGGACTCCTCACCCCCTCCCCCTCCCTCAAACTGAGGGCCTCCTCACCCCCTCCCCCTCCCCCAAACTGAGGGAAACTCACCCCCTCCCCCTCAAACTGAGGGACCCCTCACCCCCTCTCCCTCAAACTGAGGGACCCTCACCCTCACCCCCTCCTCAAACTGAGGGACTCCTCACCCCCTCTCCCTCAAACTGAGGGACCCTCACCCCCTCCCCCTCAAACTGAGGGACCCTCACCCCCTCCCCCTCAAACTGAGGGACCCTCACCCCCTCCCCCTCCCCCTCAAACTGAGGGACCCTCACCCCCTCCCCCTCCCTCAAACTGAGGGACCCTCACCCCCACCCCCTCAAACTGAGGGACCCTCACCCCCTCCCCCTCCCCCAAACTGTGGGACACTCACCCCCCTCCCCCTCAAACTGAGGGACCCTCACCCCCTCCCCCTCCCCCAAACTGAGGGACCCTCACCCTCACCCCGTCCTCAAACTGAGGGACTCCTCACCCCCTCCCCCTCAAACTGAGGGACCCCTCACCCCCTCTCCCTCAAACTGAGGGACCCTCACCCTCACCCCCTCCTCAAACTGAGGGACTCCTCACCCCCTCTCCCTCCACAAACTGAGGGACTCCTCACCCCCTCCCCCTCCCTCAAACTGAGGGACTCCTCACGCCCTCCCCCTCCCCAAACTGAGGGCCTCCTCCTCAACCCCTCACTCAGTTCCTAACCTCTCTCTCTCTCTCTCTCTCTCTCTCTCTCCCTCGCCCCCTCGCCCCCACCCTCAGTGATGAACTACGGAGTGATGTCCAGCAGATTCTTTGCACATGCCCCCCCGAGTCAAGATGTCCGGACAGGAATGTCCAGCCCAGAACAAGCACCCTTCACCGACGTCCGCAAATACTTCCCGGAGACGTGGATTTGGCAGCTGGTCCCGGTCGGGTGAGTCAATCCGTGGAGAAGCTGGTTTGTGGGAGCCGCGCAGCCCGCTGTAGCCGATCAGCACCGAGCGGCGACAGCGCTGAGGGGCCGAGAGGGACTCCGGTGTCCCCCAACCCCCCAAAACAGACTCAGCGAGGGGCGAGAGGTCAAGGAGCGTGTCCAGGTAGAATAGCCCCTCGGGGGGGGGGGGGTGGGGAGAGAGAGAGAGATGGAGGAAGGAGAGGGAGGGACGGAGGGAGAAGGGGGGAGAGAGGGTCAGTACTGAGGGAGTGCTGCACTGTCAGAGGGTCAGTACTGAGGGAGCACTGCACTGTCAGAGGGTCGGTACTGAGGGAGTGCCGCATTGTCGGAGGGTCAGTGCTGAGGGAGAGCTGCACTGTCGGAGGGTCAGTGCTGAGGGAGAGCCGCACTGTCGGAGGGTCAGTACTGAGGCAGTGCTGCGCTGTCAGAGGGTCAGTACTGAGGGAGTGCTGCACTGTCGGAGGGTCAGTACTGAGGGAGTGCTGCACTGTCGGAGGGTCAGTACTGAGGGAGTGCTGCACTGTCCGAGGGTCAGTACTGAGGGAGTGCTGCACTGTCAGAGGGTCAGTACTGAGGGAGAGCCGCACTGTCGGAGGGTCAGTGCTGAGGGAGAGCCGCACTGTCGGAGGGTCAGTACTGAGGGAGAGCCGCACTGTCAGAGGGTCAGTACTGAGGGAGAGCCGCACTGTCGGAGGGTCAGTGCTAAGGGAGTGCTGCACTGTCAGAGGGTCAGTACTGAGGGAGTGCTGCACTGTCGGAGGGTCAGTATTGAGGGAGTGCTGCACTGTCAGAGGGTCAGTACTGAGGGAGTGCTGCACTGTCGGAGGGTCAGTATTGAGGGAGTGCTGCACTCTCAGAGGGTCAGTACTGAGGGAGATCCGCACTGTCGGAGGGTCAGTACTGAGGGAGTGCTGCACTGTCGGAGGGTCAGTGCTGAGGGAGTGCTGCACTGTCGGAGGGTCAGTACTGAGGGGGTGCCGCACTGTCAGAGGGTCAGTACTGAGGGAGTGCTGCACTGTCAGAGGGTCAGTACTGAGGGAGTGCTGCACTGTCAGAGGGTCAGTACTGAGGGAGATCCGCACTGTCGGAGGGTCAGTACTGAGGGAGTGCTGCACTGTCGGAGGGTCTGTACTGAGGGAGTACTGCACTGTCGGATGGTCAGTACTGAGGGAGAGCCGCACTGTCAGAGGGTCAGTACTGAGGGAGTGCTGCACTGTCAGAGGGTCAGTACTGAGGGAGATCCGCACTGTCGGAGGGTCAGTACTGAGGGAGTGCTGCACTGTTGGAGGGTCAGTACTGAGGGAGTGCTGCACTGTCAGATGGTCAGTACTGAGGGAGTGCCGCACTGTCAGAGGGTCAGTACTGAGGGAGTGCTGCACTCTCAGAGGGTCAGTACTGAGGGAGATCCGCACTGTCGGAGGGTCAGTACTGAGGGAGAGCCGCACTGTCGGAGGGTCAGTGCTGAGGGAGAGCCGCACTGTCGGAGGGTCAGTGCTGAGGGAGTGCTGCACTGTCGGAGGGTCAGTACTGAGGGAGAGCCGCACTGTCGGAGGGTCAGTACTGAGGGAGAGCCGCACTGTCGGAGGGTCAGTACTGAGGGAGTGCCACACTGTCAGAGGGTCAGTGCTGAGGGAGAGCCGCACTGTCAGAGGGTCAGTACTGAGGGAGAGCCGCACTGTCGGAGGGTCAGTACTGAGGGAGTGCCGCACTGTCAGAGGGTCAGTACTGAGGGAGAGCCGCACTGTCGGAGGGTCAGTGCTGAGGGCGTGCTGCACTGTCGGAGGGTCAGTACTGAGGGAGTGCTGCACTGTCAGAGGATCAGTACTGAGGGAGAGCCGCACTGTCGGAGGGTCAGTACTGAGGGAGTGCCGCACTGTCAGAGGGTCAGTACTGAAGGAGTGCTGCACTCTCAGAGGGTCAGTACTGAGGGAGTGCCGCACTGTCAGAGGGTCAGTACAGAGGGAGTGCTGCACTGTCCGAGGGTCAGTACTGAGGGGGTGCTGCACTGTCGGAGGGTCAGTACTGAGGGAGTGCTGCACTGTCAGAGGGTCAGTACTGAGGGAGTGCTGCACTCTCAGAGGGTCAGTACTGAGGGAGATCCGCACTGTCGGAGGGTCAGTACTGAGGGAGTGCTGCACTGTCGGAGGGTCAGTACTGAGGGAGTGCTGCACTGTTGGAGGGTCAGTACTGAGGGAGTGCTGCACTGTCAGATGGTCAGTACTGAGGGAGTGCTGCACTGTCAGTGTGTCAGTACTGAGGGAGTGCTGCACTGTCAGAGGGTCAGTACTGAGGGAGTGCTGCACTCTCAGAGGGTCAGTACTGAGGGAGATCCGCACTGTCGGAGGGTCAGTACTGAGGGAGCGCCGCACTGTCGGAGGGTCAGTACTGAGGGAGAGCCGCACTGTCGGAGGGTCAGTGCTGAGGGAGATCCGCACTGTCGGAGGGTCAGTGCTGAGGGAGTGCTGCACTGTCGGAGGGTCAGTACTGAGGGAGAGCCGCACTGTCGGAGGGTCAGTACTGAGGGAGAGCCGCACTGTCGGAGGGTCAGTACTGAGGGAGTGCCACACTGTCAGAGGGTCAGTGCTGAGGGAGAGCCGCACTGTCAGAGGGTCAGTACTGAGGGAGAGCCGCACTGTCGGAGGGTCAGTACTGAGGGAGTGCCGCACTGTCAGAGGGTCAGTACTGAGGGAGAGCCGCACTGTCGGAGGGTCAGTGCTGAGGGCGTGCTGCACTGTCGGAGGGTCAGTACTGAGGGAGTGCTGCACTGTCAGAGGATCAGTACTGAGGGAGAGCCGCACTGTCGGAGGGTCAGTACTGAGGGAGTGCTGCACTCTCAGAGGGTCAGTACTGAGGGAGTGCTGCACTGTCAGAGGGTCAGTACTGAGGGAGATCCGCACTGTCGGAGGGTCAGTGCTGAGGGAGAGCCGCACTGTCAGAGAGTCAGTACTGAGGGAGTGCTGCACTCTCAGAGGGTCAGTACTGAGGGAGATCCGCACTGTCGGAGGGTCAGTACTGAGGGAGAGCCGCACTGTCGGAGGGTCAGTGCTGAGGGAGTGCTGCACTGTCAGAGGGTCAGTACAGAGGGAGTGCCGCACTGTCAGAGGATCAGTATTGAGGGAGTGCTGCACTGTCGGAGGGTCAGTGCTGAGGGAGTGCCGCACTGTTAGAGTGTCAGTACTGAGGGAGTGCCGCACTGTCAGAGGGTCAGTACTGAGGGAGTGCTGCACTGTCGGAGGGTCAGTGCTGAGGGAGAGCCGCACTGTCGGAGGGTCAGTACTGAGGGAGTGCTGCACTGTCGGAGGGTCAGTACTGAGGGAGTGCTGTACTGTCGGAGGGTCAGTACTGAGGGAGTGCTGCACTGTCGGAGGGTCAGTACTGAGGGAGTGTTGCACTGTCGGAGGGTCAGTACTGAGGGAGTGCTGCACTGTCGGAGGGTCAGTACTGAGGGAGTACTGCACTGTCGGAGGGTCAGTACTGAGGGAGTGCTGCACTGTCGGAGGGTCAGTACTGAGGGAGTGCTGCACTGTCAGAGGGTCAGTGCTGAGGGAGTGCTGCACTCTCAGAGGGTCAGTACTGAGGGAGTGCTGCACTCTCAGAGGGTCAGTACTGAGGGAGATCCGCACTGTCGGAGGGTCAGTACTGAGGGAGTGCTGCACTGTCAGAGGGTCAGTGCTGAGGGAGTGCTGCACTGTCAGAGGGTCAGTACTGAGGGAGTGCCGCACCGTCGGAGGGTCAGTACTGAGGGAGAGCCGCACTGTCAGAGGGTCAGTACTGAGGGAGTGCCGCACTGTCAGAGGGTCAGTACTGAGGGAGTGCCGCACTGTCAGAGGGTCAGTACTGAGGGAGTGCTGCACTGTCGGAGGGTCAGTGCTGAGGGAGTGCCGCACTGTCAGAGTGTCAGTACTGAGGGAGTGCCGCACTGTCAGAGGGTCAGTACTGAGGGAGAGCCGCACTGTCAGAGGGTCAGTACTGAGGGAGTGCCGCACTGTCAGAGGGTCAGTACTGAGGGAGAGCAGCACTGTCAGAGGGTCAGTACTGAGGGAGAGCTGCACTGTCAGAGGGTCAGTACTGAGGGAGAGCCGCACTGTCAGAGGGTCAGTACTGAGGGAGTGCCGCACTGTCAGAGGGTCAGTACTGAGGGAGAGCCGCACTGTCAGAGGGTCAGTACTGAGGGAGTGCCGCACTGTCAGAGGGTCAGTACTGAGGGAGAGCAGCACTGTCTGAGGGTCAGTACTGAGGGAGTGCCGCACTGTCAGAGGGTCAGTACTGAGGGAGAGCAGCACTGTCAGAGGGTCAGTACTGAGGGAGTGCTGTTTTGCCCCGATCTCTAACTCTCCCCTTCCTGTGTCAGATCCTCTGGGAGTGCCTCTCTCCCTCTCACTGTTCCCGATTCGATCACTGAATGGAAAGGCAGCACGTTCTGTACAGGAGCTGCCGGATTCGGTATATCGGAGACTGTCTCCTTCAACGCCTTTAAACCCTTCTTCGTGGAGCTGGCTCTGCCCTACTCTGTCATCAGGACTGAGGCGTTCACGCTCAAGGCCAAGGTCTTCAACTTCCTGAAGAGCTGCATCATGGTGAGTGAGCTGGCCAGCTTATCGACTGTGGGAGGAGGCGTCAGAAGCTCTACTGCTCCCTGTGTGCGTGACTGTCAGAGTGAGTGTGCAAGTTTATGTGTGTGTGTGTGAGACAGATTGAGAGAGTGTGTGTGTACGTGTTTCTGCAAGTGTATGTGTCTGTGTGAGAGAGAGAGTGTGTGTGTGTGTGTGTGTCTGCAAGTGTATGTGTGTGTGTGTGTTTATGTGTCTGTGTGAGAGAGTGGGTGTGCAAGTGTATGTGTGCGAGTGAGAGAGTGCGAGTGTGTGCATGTTTCTGCAAGTGTATGTGTGTGTGAGTGTGTGTTTATGTGTGTGTGAGAGAGAGAGAGTGTGAGTGTGAGTGTGTGTTTCTGCAAGTGTATGTGTGTGTGAGTGTTTATGTGTCTGTGTGAGAGAGAGTGTGTGCAAGTGTATTTGTGTGTGTGTATGTGTCTGTGTGAGAGAGTGAGTGTGCAACTGTATGTGTGTGTGTGTGAGAGAGAGAGAGTGTGAGTGTGTGTGTTTCTGCAAGTGTTTGTGTGTGTGAGTATGTGTTTATGTGTCTGTGTGAGAGAGTGAGTGTGCAAGTGTATGTGTGCGAGTGAGAGAGTGTGAGTGTGCGCATGTTTCTGCAAGTGTATGTGTGTGTGAGTGTGTGTTTATGTGTGTGTGAGAGAGTGAGTGTGCAAATGTATGTGTGTGTGTGTGTGTGAGAGAGAGAGAGTGTGAGTGTGAGTGTGTGTTTCTGCAAGTATATGTGTGTGTGAGTGTTTATGTGTCTGTGTGAGAGAGAGTGTGTGCAAGTGTATATGTGTGTATGTGTCTGTGTGAGAGAGTGAGTGTGCAACTGTGTGTGTGTGTGTGTGTGTGAGAGAGAGAGGGTGTGAGTGTGTGTGTTTCTGCAAGTGTTTGTGTGTGTGAGTATGTGTTTATGTGCCTGTGTGAGAGAGTGAGTGTGCAAGTGTATGTGTGTGTGTGAGAGAGAGAGAGAGTGTGTGTGTTTCTGCAAGTGTATGTATTTGTGAGTGTGTGTGTTTATGTGTCTGTGTGAGAGAGTGAGTGTGCAACTGTATGTGTGCGAGAGAGAGAGTGTGTGTATGTGTATGTGTGCGAGAGAGAGAATGTGTGTATGTGTATGTGTCTCTGTGAGAGAGTGAGTGTGCAAGTGTATGTGTGTGTGTGTTTGTATCTCTGTGAGAGTGAGTGTGCAAGTGTATGTATGTGTGTGTGTGTGTTTGTGTCTCTGTGAGAGGGAGTGTGCAAGTGTATGTGTGCGAGAGAGAGAGTGTTTATGTGTATGTGTGCGAGAGAGAGAGTGTGTGTATGTGTATGTGTCTCTGTGTGAGAGTGAGTGTGCAAGTGTATGTGTGTGTGTGTGTTTGTGTCTCTGTGAGAGAGTGTGTGCAAGTGTATGTGTGCGAGAGAGATAGAGAGTGTGTGTGTGTGTATGTGTCTCTGTGAGAGAGAGTGTATGTGTGTGTTTATGTGTGAGCGTGAAAGAGAGAGAGTGTGTGTGAGTGTCTGTGTGTGCGGGACAAAGAGTGTATGTATGTGTGTGCGTGTGTGTATGTCTGT
>NW_024470857.1:119221-121721 GCF_017639515.1 Carcharodon carcharias
AGATTGGGATTGGCATTGAGATTGTGATTGGGATTCAGATTGGGATCGGGATTGAGATTGGCATTGGGATTGAGATTGGGATCGGGATTGGGATTGAGATTGGGATCGGGATTGAGATTGTGATTGGGATTCAGATTGGGATTGGGATTGAGATTGGGATTGGGATTGAGATTGGCATTGGGATTGGGATTGGGATTGGGAATCAGATCGGGATTGGGATTCAGATTGGCATTGAGATTGGGATTGGGATTGGGATTGGGATTGGGAATCAGATCAGGATTGGGATTGGGATTGGGATTCAGATTGGGATTGAGATTGGGATCGGGATTGAGATTGTGATCGGGATTGGGATTGTGATCGGGATTGGGATCGGGATCGGGATTGAGATTGGGATTGGGATTGAGATTGAGATTGGGATTGGGATTGGGATTGAGATTGGGATTGGGATTGGGATTCAGATTGGGATTGAGATTGGGATTGGGATTGGGATTGAGATTGGGATTGGGATTGGGATTCACATTGGGATTGAGATTGGGATTGGGATTGGGATTCAGATTGGATTGGGATTGGGATTCAGATTGGGATTGAGATTGGGATTGGGATTGGGATTCAGATTGGGATTAGGATTGGGATTCAGATTAGGATTGGCATTGAGATTGTGATTGGGATTCAGATTGGGATTGGGATTGAGATTGGGATTGGGATTCAGATTGGGATTGGGATTGGGATTCAGATTGGGATTGGGATTGAGATTGGGATTCAGATTGGGATTCAGATTGGGATTGGGATTGAGATTCAGATTGGGATTGGCATTGAGATTGGGATTGGGATTCAGATTGGGATCGGGATTGAGATTGTGATTGGGATTCAGATTGGGATCGGGATTGAGATTGGCATTGGGATTGAGATTGGGATCGGGATTGGGATTGAGATTGGGATCGGGATTGAGATTGTGATTGGGATTCAGATTGGGATTGGGATTGAGATTGGGATTGGGATTGAGATTGGCATTGGGATTGGGATTGGGATTGGGAATCAGATCGGGATTGGGATTCAGATTGGCATTGAGATTGGGATTGGGATTGGGATTGGGATTGGGAATCAGATCAGGATTGGGATTGGGATTGGGATTCAGATTGGGATTGAGATTGGGATCGGGATTGAGATTGTGATCGGGATTGGGATTGTGATCGGGATTGGGATCGGGATCGGGATTGAGATTGGGATTGGGATTGAGATTGAGATTGGGATTGGGATTGGGATTCAGATTGGGATTGAGATTGGGATTGAGATTGGGATTGGGATCGGGATTGAGCCTTGGACTCTATCCCACTTTGCTGTCAGTCAGTGCAGTAATTCTGTGTAAACCTGGTGTAACTCAGACTGGTCCACGTGCTGGTTCTATTCCCTGTCCACCTGCAGGAGACCTCCTGGGGTCGGCGATGGAGAATCTGGATGGATTACTGAGACTCCCCACAGGGTGCGGGGAGCAGAACATGGTGAAATTTGCCCCTAACATCTACGTGCTGAGGTACCTGAATAAAACCAATCAACTGACTGGGCAAATCCTGGAGAGGACCACTGGTTACCTCCGGACAGGTACATCTGCATCCGACTGCGTCCCTCTGTGCGGGGTGGGGGGAGGGGGGGTCTGTCTTACCCAGTGTGGGGAGGAATCCCCCCCTCACTGTACAGGGGGTGGGAAGGGAGGGGAGGAGGGGCAAACACTGGAGATTGCCTGTGCCTGAGGAGGGAGGTGGGGGTGGGGGGGAGGGGGGAGGGGGGGAATGCGCACTGAAAGATCCCACGAGACTGTGAGATGCCTCACCAAGTTGAAGAGCGGGACCTTCAAAAAGGAAGATTTTAGAGGATTGGGAGAAACCCAACCCCCGACATCGAGCTCACTCACACGAGCGACGTTACCCATAGACCAGTAGAAACGTTACAACACAGAAGGAGGCCATTCAGCCCATCTTGTCCATGCCAGCCCCAGGACACCCAGATGCCCTTTCTAACCCCACCTTCCTGCAACCGGCCCATAGCCCTGCAGCTTACAGCACTTAAGGTGCAGATTCGGGTACTTTTTAAATGAGTTTAGAGTTTCTGCCTCTACCACCAACTTGAGCAGCGAGTTCCAGACACCCACTACCCTCTGCTTAAAAAAGTTCCTCCTCATGTCCCCCCTACACCTTCTGCCACTTATCATGGATCTATGACCCCTGGTTCTAGAATTCTCCGCCAAGGGAAACAATTTGATCCTGTCCACTCTACCTATTCCCCTCATCATTTTGTCCACCTCAATCAAGTCACCTCTCAGCCTTCTTCGTTCTAAGGAAAATAACCCCACCCTATCCATTCTCTCCTCATAGCTACACTTTTCTAACCCTGGCAACGTTCTTGTAACCCTCCTCTGCACTCTCTCCAGAGCTATTACATCCTTCCTGTAATGTGGTGACCAGAACTGCACGCAATACTCCAATTGTGGCCTCACCAGTGTTTT
>NW_024470857.1:129221-131721 GCF_017639515.1 Carcharodon carcharias
GAGTGAGGGAAAGAGTGAGGAAGGTATTCAGAAACAGAGAGAGAGAGCGAGGGACAGAGTGAGGGAGGTATTCAGAAACAGAGAGAGAGAGTTAGTGAGAGAGTGAGGGAGGTATTCAGAAACGGAGAGAGAGAGAGTGAGGGAGAGAGTGAGGGAGAGAGTGAGGGAAAGAGTGAGGAAGGTATTCAGACACAGAGAGAGAGAGTGAGGGACAGAGTGAGGGAGGTATTCAGAAACAGAGAGAGAGAGTTAGTGAGAGAGTGAGGGAGGTATTCAGAAACGGAGAGAGAGAGAGTGAGGGAGAGAGTGAGGGAGGTATTCAGAAACGGAGAGAGAGAGAGTGAGGGAGAGAGTGAGGGAGGTATTCAGAAACAGAGAGAGAGTGAGGGAGAGAGAGTGAGGGAGGTATTCAGAAACAGGGAGAGAGTGAGGGAGAGAGTGAGGGAGGTATTCAGAAATGGAGAGAGTGAGGGAGAGAGTGAGGGAAAGAGTGAGGGAGGTATTCAGAAACAGAGAGAGAGTGAGGGAGAGAGTGAGGGAGGTATTCAGAAACAGACAGAGGCAGAGAGAATAGGGGAGAGAGTGAGGGAGGGATTCAGAAACAGAGAGAGAGAGAGAAGGGGGAGAGAGTGAGGGAGGGATTCAGAAACAGAGAGAGAGAGAGAAGGGGGAGAGAGTGAGGGAGAGAATGAGGGAGGTATTCAGAAACAGAGAGAGAGAGTGAGGGAGAGAGTGAGGGAGGTATTCAGACACAGAGAGAGAGAGTTAGTGAGAGAGTGAGGGAGGGATTCAGACACAGAGAGAGAGAGTTAGTGAGAGAGTGAGGGAGGTATTCAGAAACAGAGAGAGAGAGAGTGAGGGAGAGAGTGAGGGAGGTATTCAGACACAGAGAGAGAGTGAGGGAGAGAGAGTGAGGGAGGTATTCAGAAACAGGGAGAGAGTGAGGGAGAGAGTGAGGGAGGTATTCAGAAATGGAGAGAGAGAGGGAGAGAGTGAGGGAGGTATTCAGAAACAGAGAGAGAGAGTGAGGGAAAGAGTGAGGGAGGTATTCAGAAACAGAGAGAGAGAGAAAAGGGGGAGAGAGTGAGGGAGGGATTCAGAAACAGAGAGAGAGAAAAGGGGGAGAGAGTGAGGGAGGGATTCAGAAACAGAGAGAGAGAGTGAGGGAGAGAGTGAGGGAGAGAGTGAGGGAGGTATTCAGAAACAGAGAGAGAGAGTGAGGGAGAGAGTGAGGGAGAGAGTGAGGGAGGTATTCAGAAACAGAGAGAGAGAGTGAGGGAGAGAGTGAGGGAGAGAGTGAGGGAGGTATTCAGAAACAGAGAGAGAGAGTGAGGGAGAGAGTGAGGGAGGTATTCAGAAACAGAGAGAGAGAGTGAGGGAGAGAGTGAGGGAGAGAGTGAGGGAGGTATTCAGAAACAGAGAGAGAGAGTGAGGGAGAGAGTGAGGGAGGTATTCAGAAACAGAGAGAGAGAGTGAGGGAGAGAGTGAGGGAGGTATTCAGAAACAGAGAGAGAGAGTGTGAGGGAGAGAGTGAGGGAGAGAGTGAGGGAAAGAGTGAGGAAGGTATTCAGAAACAGAGAGAGAGAGCGAGGGACAGAGTGAGGGAGGTATTCAGAAACAGAGAGAGAGAGTTAGTGAGAGAGTGAGGGAGGTATTCAGAAACGGAGAGAGAGAGAGTGAGGGAGAGAGTGAGGGAGGTATTCAGACACAGAGAGAGAGTGAGGGAGAGAGTGAGGGAGAGAGTGAGGGAGGTATTCAGACACAGAGAGAGAGTGAGGGAGAGAGAGTGAGGGAGGTATTCAGAAACAGGGAGAGAGTGAGGGAGAGAGTGAGGGAGGTATTCAGACACAGAGAGAGAGTGAGGGAGAGAGAGTGAGGGAGGTATTCAGAAACAGAGAGAGAGTGAGGGAGAGAGTGAGGGAGGTATTCAGAAACAGGGAGAGAGTGAGGGAGAGAGTGAGGGAGGTATTCAGACACAGAGAGAGAGTGAGGGAGAGAGAGTGAGGGAGGTATTCAGAAACAGGGAGAGAGTGAGGGAGAGAGTGAGGGAGGTATTCAGAAATGGAGAGAGAGAGGGAGAGAGTGAGGGAGGTATTCAGAAACAGAGAGAGAGTGAGGGAGAGAGTGATGGAGGTATTCAGAAACAGACAGAGGCAGAGAGAATAGGGGAGAGAGTGAGGGAGGGATTCAGAAACAGAGAGAGAGAGAGAAGGGGGAGAGAGTGAGGGAGGGATTCAGAAACAGACAGAGAGAGAGAAGGGGGAGAGAGTGAGGGAGGGATTCAGAAACAGAGAGAGAGAGAGAAGGGGGAGAGAGTGAGGGAGGGATTCAGAAACAGAGAGAGAGAGAGAAGGGGGAGAGAGTGAGGGAGGGATTCAGAAACAGAGAGAGAAAAGGGAGAGAGAGTGAGGGAGGGATTCAGAAACAGAGAGAGAGAGTTAGTGAGAGAGTGAGGGAGGTATTCAGAAACAGAGAGAAAGAGTTAGTGAGAGAGTGAGGG
>NW_024470858.1:0-7500 GCF_017639515.1 Carcharodon carcharias
TTAGAGAGTCTGCAGTCTGAGAGAGAGTGAGACGGGTTAGGAGTTTAGAGAGTCTGCAGTCTGGATGAGAGAGAGTGGTGTTAGGGTTAGGAGAGTCATGCAGTCTGGGAGTGAGGGAGAGGGGTTAGGGTAGGAGTCTGCAGTCTGAGAGAGAGGGGGGAGGACGGATTAGGGTAAGACAGTCTGCAGTCTGGGAGAGATGGAGACGGGTTAGGGTTGAGGAATCTGCAGTCTGGGTGGGAGGAGATGGTTATTAGGTTAGTGAGTCTGCAGTCTGAGAAGAGGGGAGACGGTGTTTGGGTTAGAGAGTCTCTGCAGTCTGGGAGAGAGAATACGGGTTAGGGTTAAGAGGTCTGCATTCTGATAGAGAGGGAGACGGGTTAGGTTAGAGAGTCTGCAGTCAGTCGAGAGAGAGATACGGGTTAGGGTTGGAGAGTCTGCAGTCTAGGAGAGAGGGAGACGGGTTAGGGTTAGAGAGTCTGCAGTCTGAGAGAGAGGGAGAGGGTTAGGGTTAGAGAGTCTGCAGTCTGAAGAGAGGGAGACGGGTTAGGGTTAGAGAGTCTGCAGTCTGGAGAGAGTGAGACGGGTTAGGGTTAGAGAGCCGTTAGTCTGAGAGAGAGAGAGACGGGTTAGAGTTAGAAAGTCGCAGTGTGGGAGAGAGACGGGTTAGGTTAGAGAGTGTGCAGTCTGGACGAGGAGAGTGCGGGTTAGGGTTGAGAGAGTCTGCAGTCTGAGAGAGAGAGAGAGGATTAGGGTTAGAGAGTCTGCAGTCTGAGAGAGAGGGAAGAGGGTTAGGGTTAGAGAGTCTGCAGTCTGAGAGAGAGGGAGACGGTTAGGGTTTGAGAGTCTGCATCTGAGAGAGAGAGAGAACGGTTAGGTTTAGAGAGTCTGGCAGTCTGGAGAGAGAGAGCGGTTAGGGTTTGAGAGTCTGCAGTCTGAGAGAGAGGGAGAGACGGGTTAGGGTTAGAGATTCTGCAGTCTGAGAGAGAGGGAGACGGTTTTGGTTAGAGAGTCGGCAGTCTGAGAGAGGAGAGACGGGTTAGGTTAGAGAGTCTGCAGTTTAGAGAGAGGAAAGACGGGTTAGGGTTAGAATTCTGCAGTCTGAGAGGAGGGAGACGGTTTAGGTTAGCGAGTCTGCAGTCTGAGAGAGAGATGGGTTATGGTTAGAGAGTCTGCAGTCTGAGAGAGAGACGGGTTAGGGTTAGATGAGTCCGCAGTCCCAGAGTGAGGGAGAGATGGGTTAGGGTTTAGAGAGTCTGCAGTCTGAGAGAGAGCGGAAGAGTGGGTTTTGGGTTAGCGAGTATTCAGTCTGAGAGAGAGGGAGACAGGCTAGGGTTAGAGAGTCTGCAGTCTGAGAGAGAGGGAGACGGGTTAGGGTTAGAGAATCGCAGTCGAGAAAGAGACGGCGTTTGGGTTAGAGAGTCTGCAGTCTGGGAGAGAGGGAGAGACGGGTTGGGTTAGAGTTTCTGCGGTCTGAGAGAAGAGGGTGTGACGGGTTAGGGTTAGAGATAGAGAGTCTGCAGTCTGAGTGATAAGGGAGACGGGGGTTAGGTTAGAGAGTCTGCAGTCTGAGAGAGAGAGAGATGGGTTTGGGTTAGAGAGTCTGCAGTCTGGGGAGAAGAGAGAGAGATGGGTTAGGGTAAGAGAGTCTTCAGTCTGAGAGACAGAGGGAGACGGGTTAGGGTTAGAGAGTCTGCAGTCTGGGAGAGAGAGAGATAGTTTTAGGGTTAGAGAGCCTGCAGTCTGAGAGAGAGGGAGAGCGGGTAGGGTTTGAGCTGTCTGCAGTCTGGGAGAGAGAGAGGCGGGATATGTTAGAGAGTCTACAGTCGAGAGAGAGAGAGAAGGGTTTGGGTTAGAGAGTCTGTGTCTGGGAGAGAGAGAGAGAGACGGGTTAGAGTTAGAGAGTCTGCAGTATGGGAGAGAGACGGGTTTAGGTTAGAGAGTCTGCAGTCTGAGAGAAGAGAGACGGGTTAGGTTAGAGAGTCTGCAGTCTGAGGAGAGGGAGTTGGGGTTAGGGTTAGAGAGTCTGCAGTCTGGGAGAGAGAGAGACGTGTTAGTGTTAGAGAGTCTGCAGTCTGAGAGAGAGAGAGGGAGATGGGTTAGGGTTAGAGAGTCTGCAGTCTGAGTGAGAGGAGATGGGTTAGGGTTAGAGAATCTGCAGTCTGACAGTGAGACGGGTTAGGGTTAGAGAGTCTGCAGTCTGGGAGAGGGACGGGTTAGGGTTAGAGAGTCTGCAGTCTGAGAGAGAGGGAGACGGGTTAGCGTTAGAGAGTCTGCATCTGAGAGAGGAGAGAGGAGATGGTTAGGGTTAGAGAGTCTGCAGTCTGAGAGAGGGGAGGGGATGGGTTAGGGTTAGAGAGTCTGCAGTCTGAGGGAGAGGGAGACGGGTTAGGGTAGAGAGTCTGCAGTCTGGGGAGAGAGGGAGAACGGTTTAGGGTTAGAAACGTCTGCAGTCTGAGAGAGAGGGAGACGGTGTTAGGGTTAGAGAGTCTGCAGTCTGAGAGAGAGACGGGTTAGGGTTAGAGAGTCTGCAGTCTGAGAGAGAGGAGAGAGACGGTTTTAGGGTTAGAGAGTCTGCAGTCTGAGAGAGAGGGAGAGAGTTGGTTTAGGGGTAGAGAGTCTGCAGTCTGAGAGAGACGGGTTAGGATTAGAGAGTCTGCAGTCTGAAGAGAAGGAAGAGGGTTAGGTTAGAGAGTCTGCAGTCTGAGAGAGAGACGGGTTAGGTTAGAGAGTCTGCAGGCAGACTGGGAGAGAGAGAGAGATGGGTTGGGTTACAGAGTCTGCAGTCTGAGACAGAGAGGAGAGAACGGGTAGGGTTAGAGAGATTCCTGCAGTCTGGGAGAGAGGGAGAGGGTTAGAGTTAGAGACTCTGCAGTTCTGGAGAGAGACCGGTTAGGGTTAGAGAGTCTGCAGTCTGAGAGAGAGAGAGAGACCGGTTAGGGTTAGAGGTCTGCAGTCTGAGAGAGAGGAGAGGAGATGGGTTTGGGTTAGAGAGTCTGCAGTCTGAGGAGAGGGAGACGGGTTAGGGTTAGAACGTCTGCAGTCTGAGAGAGAGGGAGACGTGTTTAGGTTAGAGAGTCTGCAGTCTGGGAGAGAGGTGGACGGGTTAGGGTTAGAGAGTCTGCAGTCTGAGAGAGAGGGAGACGGGGTTAGGGTTAGAGAGTCTGCAGTCTGAGAGAGAGACGGGTTAGGGTTAGAGGAGTCTGCAGTCTGAGAGAGAGGGACAGAGACGGTTTAGGGTTAGAGAGGTCTGCAGTCTGAGAGAGAGGGAGAGAGACGGTTAGGGGTTAGAGAGTCTGCAGTCTGAGAGAGACGGGTTAGGATTAGAGAGTCTGCAGTTGAGAGAGAGGGAGATGGGTTAGGGTTAGAGAGTCTGCAGTCTGAGAGAGAGACGGGTTAGGGTTAGAGAGTCTGCAGACTGGGAGAGAGAGAGATGGGTTGGGTTACAGAGTCCTGCAGTCTGAGACAGAGAGAGGAGACGGGTTAGGGTTAGAGATTCTGCAGTCTGGGAGAGAGGGAGATGGATTAGAGTTAGAGACTCTGCAGTTCTGGAGAGAGACGGGTTAGGGTTAGAGAGTCTGCAGTCTTGAGAGAGAGAGAGAGAGAGACCGGTTAGGGTTAGAGAGTCTGCAGTCTGAGAGAGAGAGAGAGAGAGACCGGTTAGGGTTAGAGAGTCTGCAGTCTGGAGAGAGGGAGAGAGACGGTTTAGGGTTAGAGAGTCTGCAGTCTGAGAGAGGGGTTAAGGATTAGATAGTCTGCAGTCTGAGAGAGAGGGAGACGGGTTAGGGTTAGAGAATCTGCAGTCTGAGAGAGAGGGAGATGGGTTAGGGTTAGAGAGTCTGCAGTCTGAGAGAGAGACGGGTTAGGGTTGAGAGTCTGCAGACTGGGAGAGAGAGAGATGGGTTGGGTTACAGAGTCTGCAGTCTGAGACAGAGAGAGAGACGGGTTAGGGTTAGAGATTCTGCAGTCTGGGAGAGAGGGAGATGGATTAGAGTTAGAGACTCTGCAGTTCTGGAGAGAGACGGGTTAGGGATAGAGAGTCTGCAGTCTGAGAGAGAGAGAGAGAGAGAGACCGGTTAGGGTTAGAGAGTCTGCAGTCTGAGAGAGAGAGAGAGAGACCGGTTAGGGTTAGAGAGTCTGCAGTCTGGGAGAGAGGGAGAGAGACGGTTTAGGGGTAGAGGAGTCTGCAGTCTGAGAGAGACGGGTTAGGATTAGATAGTCTGCAGACTGAGAGAGAGGAGACGGGTTAGGGTTAGAGAATCTGCAGTCTGAGAGAGAGGGAGATGGGTTAGGGTTAGAGAGTCTGCAGTCTGAGAGACGGGTTAGGGTTAGAGAGTCTGCAGACTGGGAGAGAGAGAGATGGGTTGGGTTACAGAGTCTGCAGTCTGAGACAGAGAGAGAGACGGGTTAGGGTTAGAGATTCTGCAGTCTGGGAGAGAGGGAGATGGGTTAGAGTTAGAGACTCTGCAGTTCTGGAGAGAGACGGGTTAGGGTTAGAGAGTCTGCAGTCTGAGAGAGAGAGAGAGAGAGACCGGTTAGGGTTAGAGAGTCTGCAGTCTGAGAGAGAGGAGAGAGACCGGTTAGGGTTAGAGAGTCTGCAGTCTGGGAGAGAGGGAGAGAGACAGTTTAGGGTTAGAGAGTCTGCAGTCTGAGAGAGACGGGTTAGGATTAGATAGTCTGCAGTCTGAGAGAGAGGGGAGACGGGTTAGGGTTAGAGAATCTGCAGTCTGAGAGAGAGGGAGATGGGTTAGGGTTAGAGAGTCTGCAGTCTGAGAGACGGGTTAGGGTTAGAGAGTCTGCAGACTGGGAGAGAGAGAGATGGGTTGGGTTACCGAGTCTGCAGTCTGAGACAGAGAGAGAGACGGGTTAGGGTTAGAGATTCTGCAGTCTGGGAGAGAGGGAGATGGGTTAGAGTTAGAGACTCTGCAGTCTGGATAGAGACGGGTTAGGGTTAGAGAGTCTGCAGTCTGAGAGGGAGAGAGAGAGAGACCGGTTAGGGTTAGAGAGTCTGCAGTCTGGAGAGAGACGGGTTAGGGTTAGAGATTCTGCAGTCTGGGAGAGAGGGAGATGGGTTAGAGTTAGAGACTCTGCAGTTCTGGAGAGAGACCGGTTAGGGTTAGAGAGTCTGCAGTCTGAGAGAGAGAGAGAGAGACCGGTTAGGGTTAGAGAGTCTGCAGTCTGAGAGAGAGAGAGGGAGATGGTTAGGGTTAGAGAGTCTGCAGTCTGAGGGAGAGGGAGACGGGTTAGGGTTAGAACGTCTGCAGTCTGAGAGAGAGGGAGACGTTGTTAGGGTTAGAGAGTCTGCAGTCTGGGAGAGAGGTGGACGGGTTAGGGTTAGAGAGTCTGCAGTCTGAGAGAGAGGGAGACGGGTTAGGGTTAGAGAGTCTGCAGTCTGAGAGAGAGACGGGTTAGGGTTAGAGAGTCTGCAGTCTGAGAGAGAGGGACAGAGACGGTTTAGGGTTAGAGAGTCTGCAGTCTGAGAGAGAGGAGAGAGACGGTTTAGGGTTAGAGAGTCTGCAGTCTGAGAGAGACGGGTTAGGATTAGAGAGTCTGCAGTCTGAGAGAGAGGGAGATGGGTTAGGGTTAGAGAGTCTGCAGTCTGAGAGAGAGACGGGTTAGGGTTAGAGAGTCTGCAGACTGGGAGAGAGAGAGATGGGGTTGGGGTTACAGAGTCTGCAGTCTGAGACAGAGAGAGAGACGGGTTAGGGTTAGAGATTCTGCAGTCTGGGAGAGAGGGAGATGGATTAGAGTTAGAGACTCTGCAGTTCTGGAGAGAGAACGGGTTAGGGTTAGAGAGTCTGCAGTCTGAGAGAGAGAGAGAGAGAGACCGGTTAGGGTTAGAGAGTCTGCAGTCTGAGAGAGAGAGAGAGAGAGACCGGTTAGGGTTAGAGAGTCTGCAGTCTGGGAGAGAGGGAGAGAGACGGTTTAGGTTAGAGAGTCTGCAGTCTGAGAGAGACGGGTTAGGATTAGATGTCTGCAGTCTGAGAGAGAGGGAGACGGGTTAGGTTAGAGAATCTGCAGTCTGAGAGAGAGGGAGATGGGTTAGGGTTAGAGAGTCTGCAGTCTGAGAGAGAGACGGGTAGGGTTAGAGAGTCTGCAGACTGGGAGAGAGAGAGATGGGTTGGGTTACAGAGTCTGCAGTCTGAGACAGAGAGAGAGACGGGTTAGGGTTAGAGATTCTGCAGTCTGGGAGAGAGGAGATGGATTAGAGTTAGAGACTCTGCAGTTCTGGAGAGAGACGGGTTAGGTTAGAGAGTCTGCAGTCTGAGAGAGAGAGAGAGAGAGACCGGTTAGGGTTAGAGAGTCTGCAGTCTGAGAGAGAGAGAGAGAGACCGGTTAGGGTTAGAGAGTCTGCAGTCTGGGAGAGAGGGAGAGAGACGGTTTAGGGTTAGAGAGTCTGCAGTCTGAGAGAGACGGGTTAGGATTAGATAGTCTGCAGTCTGAGAGAGAGGGAGACGGGTTAGGGTTAGAGAATCTGCAGTCTGAGAGAGAGGGAGATGGGTTAGGGTTAGAGAGTCTGCAGTCTGAGAGACGGGTTAGGGTTAGAGAGTCTGCAGACTGGGAGAGAGAGAGATGGGTTGGGTTACAGAGTCTGCAGTCTGAGACAGAGAGAGAGACGGGTTAGGGTTAGAGATTCTGCAGTCTGGAGAGAGGGAGATGGGTTAGAGTTAGAGACTCTGCAGTTCTGGAGAGAGACGGGTTAGGGTTAGAGAGTCTGCAGTCTGAGAGAGAGAGAGAGAGAGACCGGTTAGGGTTAGAGAGTCTGCAGTCTGAGAGAGAGAGAGAGAGACCAGGTTAGGGTTAGAGAGGTCTGCAGTCTGGGAGAGAGGGAGAGAGACAGTTTAGGGTAGAGAGTCTGCAGTCTGAGAGAGACGGGTTAGGATTAGATAGTCTGCAGTCTGAGAGAGAGGGGACGGGTTAGGGTTAGAGAATCTGCAGTCTGAGAGAGAGGGAGATGGGTTAGGGTTAGAGAGTCTGCAGTCTGAGACGGGTTAGGGTTAGAGAGTCTGCAGACTGGGAGAGAGAGAGATGGGTTGGGTTACGAGTCTGCAGTCTGAGACAGAGAGAGAGACGGGTTAGGGTTAGAGATTCTGCAGTCTGGGAGAGAGGGAGATGGGTTAGAGTTAGAGACTCTGCAGTTCTGGAGAGAGACGGGTTAGGGTTAGAGAGTCTGCAGTCTGAGAGGGAGAGAGAGAGAGACCGGTTAGGGTTAGAGAGTCTGCAGTCTGGGAGAGAGCGGGTTAGGGTTAGAGAGTCTGCAGTCTGGGAGAGAGGGAGACGGGAGTTAGGAGGGGGTCTCGGAGACGAAAGTTCACCCACTCGGGTAAAGTGGAGTTATCCCTCTGAGATGAGGTTGTGAATCTGGCTCCTGGGGATGTAGTGACCTACCTGGGCGTTGAGGATTCCGATTACCACTCCGAGCTGGTGCATGGTCCCAAAGGCTCCTCGGAGTTTGGTGGGGGAGATCTCGCCCACATACATGGGCACGAAGCCGGTGGC
>NW_024470858.1:22500-37500 GCF_017639515.1 Carcharodon carcharias
CACCCCTCCCTAACCCAGGGGTCAGTGGACAGGGATGGGGAGCAGGAACCCGGGCTGATTCACCCCCCTCCCTAACCCAGGGGTCAGTGGACAGGGATGGGGAGCAGGAACCCGGGCTGATTCACACCCTCCCTAACCCAGGGGTCAGTGGACAGGGATGGGGAGCAGGAACCCGGGCTGATTCACACCCTCCCTAACCCAGGGGTCAGTGGACAGGGATGGGGAGCAGGAACCCGGGCTGATTCACACCCCCTCCCTAACCCAGGGGTCAGTGGACAGGGATGGGGAGCAGGAACCCGGGCTGATTCACCCCCTCCCTAACCCAGGGGTCAGTGGACAGGGATGGGGAGCAGGAACCCGGGCTGATTCACACCCCCTCCCTAACCCAGGGGTCAGTGGACAGGGATGGGGAGCAGGAACCCGGGCTGATTCACCCCCCTCCCTAACCCAGGGGTCAGTGGACAGGGATGGGGAGCAGGAACCCGGGCTGATTCACACCCCCCTCCCTAACCCAGGGGTCAGTGGACAGGGATGGGGAGCAGGAACCCGGGCTGATTCACACCCCCTCCCTAACCCAGGGGTCAGTGGACAGGGATGGGGAGCAGGAACCCGGGCTGATTCACACCCCCCCTCCCTAACCCAGGGGTCAGTGGACAGGGATGGGGAGCAGGTACCCGGGCTGATTCACACCCCCCTCCCTAACCCAGGGGTCAGTGGACAGGGATGGGGAGCAGGAACCCGGGCTGATTCACCCCCCTCCCTAACCCAGGGGTCAGTGGACAGGGATGGGGAGCAGGAACCCGGGCTGATTCACACCCCCCTCCCTAACCCAGGGGTCAGTGGACAGGGATGGGGAGCAGGAACCCGGGCTGATTCACCCCCCTCCCTAACCCAGGGGTCAGTGGACAGGGATGGGGAGCAGGAACCCGGGCTGATTCACCCCTCCTCCCTAACCCAGGGGTCAGTGGACAGGGATGGGGAGCAGGAACCCGGGCTGATTCACACCCCCCTCCCTAACCCAGGGGTCAGTGGACAGGGATGGGGAGCAGGAACCCGGGCTGATTCACACCCCTCCCTAACCCAGGGGTCAGTGGACAGGGATGGGGAGCAGGAACCCGGGCTGATTCACACCCCTCCCTAACCCAGGGGTCAGTGGACAGGGATGGGGAGCAGGAACCCGGGCTGATTCACCCCCCTCCCTAACCCAGGGGTCAGTGGACAGGGATGGGGAGCAGGAACCCGGGCTGATTCACACCCCTCCCTAACCCAGGGGTCAGTGGACAGGGATGGGGAGCAGGAACCCGGGCTGATTCACACCCCCTCCCTAACCCAGGGGTCAGTGGACAGGGATGGGGAGCAGGAACCCGGGCTGATTCACACCCTCCTCCCTAACCCAGGGGTCAGTGGACAGGGATGGGGAGCAGGAACCCGGGCTGATTCACACCCCCTCCCTAACCCAGGGGTCAGTGGACAGGGATGGGGAGCAGGAACCCGGGCTGATTCACACCCCCCTCCCTAACCCAGGGGTCAGTGGACAGGGATGGGGAGCAGGAACCCGGGCTGATTCACACCCCCTCCCTAACCCAGGGGTCAGTGGACAGGGATGGGGAGCAGGAACCCGGGCTGATTCACCCCCCCTCCCTAACCCAGGGGTCAGTGGACAGGGATGGGGAGCAGGAACCCGGGCTGATTCACACCCCCCTCCCTAACCCAGGGGTCAGTGGACAGGGATGGGGAGCAGGAACCCGGGCTGATTCACACCCCTCCCTAACCCAGGGGTCAGTGGACAGGGATGGGGAGCAGGAACCCGGGCTGATTCACCCCCTCCCTAACCCAGGGGTCAGTGGACAGGGATGGGGAGCAGGAACCCGGGCTGATTCACCCCCTCCCTAACCCAGGGGTCAGTGGACAGGGATGGGGAGCAGGAACCCGGGCTGATTCACACCCCTCCCTAACCCAGGGGTCAGTGGACAGGGATGGGGAGCAGGAACCCGGGCTGATTCACACCCCCTCCCTAACCCAGGGGTCAGTGGACAGGGATGGGGAGCAGGAACCCGGGCTGATTCACACCCCTCCCTAACCCAGGGGTCAGTGGACAGGGATGGGGAGCAGGAACCCGGGCTGATTCACACCCCCTCCCTAACCCAGGGGTCAGTGGACAGGGATGGGGAGCAGGAACCCGGGCTGATTCACACCCCCTCCCTAACCCAGGGGTCAGTGGACAGGGATGGGGAGCAGGAACCCGGGCTGATTCACACCCCCTCCCTAACCCAGGGGTCAGTGGACAGGGATGGGGAGCAGGAACCCGGGCTGATTCACACCCTCCCTAACCCAGGGGTCAGTGGACAGGGATGGGGAGCAGGAACCCGGGCTGATTCACACCCCCCTCCCTAACCCAGGGGTCAGTGGACAGGGATGGGGAGCAGGAACCCGGGCTGATTCACACCCTCCTCCCTAACCCAGGGGTCAGTGGACAGGGATGGGGAGCAGGAACCCGGGCTGATTCACACCCCCCTCCCTAACCCAGGGGTCAGTGGACAGGGATGGGGAGCAGGAACCCGGGCTGATTCACACCCCCTCCCTAACCCAGGGGTCAGTGGACAGGGATGGGGAGCAGGAACCCGGGCTGATTCACCCCCCTCCCTAACCCAGGGGTCAGTGGACAGGGATGGGGAGCAGGAACCCGGGCTGATTCACACCCCCTCCCTAACCCAGGGGTCAGTGGACAGGGATGGGGAGCAGGAACCCGGGCTGATTCACCCCCCTCCCTAACCCAGGGGTCAGTGGACAGGGATGGGGAGCAGGAACCCGGGCTGATTCACCCCCCTCCCTAACCCAGGGGTCAGTGGACAGGGATGGGGAGCAGGAACCCGGGCTGATTCACACCCCCTCCCTAACCCAGGGGTCAGTGGACAGGGATGGGGAGCAGGAACCCGGGCTGATTCACCCCCTCCCTAACCCAGGGGTCAGTGGACAGGGATGGGGAGCAGGAACCCGGGCTGATTCACACCCCCTGCCCTAACCCAGGGGTCAGTGGACAGGGATGGGGAGCAGGAACCCGGGCTGATTCACACCCCCCTCCCTAACCCAGGGGTCAGTGGACAGGGATGGGGAGCAGGAACCCGGGCTGATTCACACCCCCCTCCCTAACCCAGGGGTCAGTGGACAGGGATGGGGAGCAGGAACCCGGGCTGATTCACACCCCCCCTCCCTAACCCAGGGGTCAGTGGACAGGGAGGGGGAGCAGGAACCCGGGCTGATTCACACACCCCTCCCTAACCCAGGGGTCAGTGGACAGGGATGGGGAGCAGGAACCCGGGCTGATTCACACCCCCCTCCCTAACCCAGGGGTCAGTGGACAGGGATGGGGAGCAGGAACCCGGGCTGATTCACACCCCCTCCCTAACCCAGGGGTCAGTGGACAGGGATGGGGAGCAGGAACCCGGGCTGATTCACACCCCCCTCCCTAACCCAGGGGTCAGTGGACAGGGATGGGGAGCAGGAACCCGGGCTGATTCACACCCCCCTCCCTAACCCAGGGGTCAGTGGACAGGGATGGGGAGCAGGAACCCGGGCTGATTCACACCCCCTCCCTAACCCAGGGGTCAGTGGACAGGGATGGGGAGCAGGAACCCGGGCTGATTCACACCCCCCTCCCTAACCCAGGGGTCAGTGGACAGGGATGGGGAGCAGGAACCCGGGCTGATTCACACCCCTCCCTAACCCAGGGGTCAGTGGACAGGGATGGGGAGCAGGAACCCGGGCTGATTCACACCCCCCTCCCTAACCCAGGGGTCAGTGGACAGGGATGGGGAGCAGGAACCCGGGCTGATTCACACCCCCTCCCTAACCCAGGGGTCAGTGGACAGGGATGGGGAGCAGGAACCCGGGCTGATTCACACCCCTCCCTAACCCAGGGGTCAGTGGACAGGGATGGGGAGCAGGAACCCGGGCTGATTCACACCCCCTCCCTAACCCAGGGGTCAGTGGACAGGGATGGGGAGCAGGAACCCGGGCTGATTCACACCCCCTCCCTAACCCAGGGGTCAGTGGACAGGGATGGGGAGCAGGAACCCGGGCTGATTCACACCCCCTCCCTAACCCAGGGGTCAGTGGACAGGGATGGGGAGCAGGAACCCGGGCTGATTCACACCCCCTCCCTAACCCAGGGGTCAGTGGACAGGGATGGGGAGCAGGAACCCGGGCTGATTCACACCCCTCCCTAACCCAGGGGTCAGTGGACAGGGATGGGGAGCAGGAACCCGGGCTGATTCACACCCCTCCCTAACCCAGGGGTCAGTGGACAGGGATGGGGAGCAGGAACCCGGGCTGATTCACACCCCCCTCCCTAACCCAGGGGTCAGTGGACAGGGATGGGGAGCAGGAACCCGGGCTGATTCACACCCCCTCCCTAACCCAGGGGTCAGTGGACAGGGATGGGGAGCAGGAACCCGGGCTGATTCACACCCCTCCCTAAC
The DNA here is from genome assembly GCF_017639515.1 of Carcharodon carcharias. NCBI lineage: Eukaryota > Metazoa > Chordata > Chondrichthyes > Lamniformes > Lamnidae > Carcharodon > Carcharodon carcharias. Next base: position 26,979 of record NW_024470858.1, read on the forward strand.
CCAGGGGTCAGTGGACAGGGATGGGGAGCAGGAACCCGGGCTGATTCACACCCCTCCCTAACCCAGGGGTCAGTGGACAGGGATGGGGAGCAGGAACCCGGGCTGATTCACACCCCTCCCTAACCCAGGGGTCAGTGGACAGGGATGGGGAGCAGGAACCCGGGCTGATTCACACCCCCTCCCTAACCCAGGGGTCAGTGGACAGGGATGGGGAGCAGGAACCCGGGCTGATTCACACCCCCCTCCCTAACCCAGGGGTCAGTGGACAGGGATGGGGAGCAGGAACCCGGGCTGATTCACACCCCCTCCCTAACCCAGGGGTCAGTGGACAGGGATGGGGAGCAGGAACCCGGGCTGATTCACCCCCCTCCCTAACCCAGGGGTCAGTGGACAGGGATGGGGAGCAGGAACCCGGGCTGATTCACCCCCCTCCCTAACCCAGGGGTCAGTGGACAGGGATGGGGAGCAGGAACCCGGGCTGATTCACACCCCCTCCCTAACCCAGGGGTCAGTGGACAGGGATGGGGAGCAGGAACCCGGGCTGATTCACACCCCCTCCCTAACCCAGGGGTCAGTGGACAGGGATGGGGAGCAGGAACCCGGGCTGATTCACACCCCTCCCTAACCCAGGGGTCAGTGGACAGGGATGGGGAGCAGGAACCCGGGCTGATTCACCCCCCTCCCTAACCCAGGGGTCAGTGGACAGGGATGGGGAGCAGGAACCCGGGCTGATTCACACCCCTCCCTAACCCAGGGGTCAGTGGACAGGGATGGGGAGCAGGAACCCGGGCTGATTCACACCCCCTCCCTAACCCAGGGGTCAGTGGACAGGGATGGGGAGCAGGAACCCGGGCTGATTCACACCCCTCCCTAACCCAGGGGTCAGTGGACAGGGATGGGGAGCAGGAACCCGGGCTGATTCACACCCCTCCCTAACCCAGGGGTCAGTGGACAGGGATGGGGAGCAGGAACCCGGGCTGATTCACACCCCTCCCTAACCCAGGGGTCAGTGGACAGGGATGGGGAGCAGGAACCCGGGCTGATTCACACCCCTCCCTAACCCAGGGGTCAGTGGACAGGGATGGGGAGCAGGAACCCGGGCTGATTCACACCCCCCTCCCTAACCCAGGGGTCAGTGGACAGGGATGGGGAGCAGGAACCCGGGCTGATTCACACCCCCTCCCTAACCCAGGGGTCAGTGGACAGGGATGGGGAGCAGGAACCCGGGCTGATTCACACCCCCTCCCTAACCCAGGGGTCAGTGGACAGGGATGGGGAGCAGGAACCCGGGCTGATTCACACACCCCTCCCTAACCCAGGGGTCAGTGGACAGGGATGGGGAGCAGGAACCCGGGCTGATTCACCCCCCTCCCTAACCCAGGGGTCAGTGGACAGGGATGGGGAGCAGGAACCCGGGCTGATTCACCCCCCTCCCTAACCCAGGGGTCAGTGGACAGGGATGGGGAGCAGGAACCGGGCTGATTCACACCCCCCTCCCTAACCCAGGGGTCAGTGGACAGGGATGGGGAGCAGGAACCCGGGCTGATTCACACCCCCTCCCTAACCCAGGGGTCAGTGGACAGGGATGGGGAGCAGGAACCCGGGCTGATTCACACCCCCCTCCCTAACCCAGGGGTCAGTGGACAGGGATGGGGAGCAGGAACCCGGGCTGATTCACACCCCCCTCCCTAACCCAGGGGTCAGTGGACAGGGATGGGGAGCAGGAACCCGGGCTGATTCACACCCCCTCCCTAACCCAGGGGTCAGTGGACAGGGATGGGGAGCAGGAACCCGGGCTGATTCACACCCTCCCTAACCCAGGGGTCAGTGGACAGGGATGGGGAGCAGGAACCCGGGCTGATTCACCCCCCTCCCTAACCCAGGGGTCAGTGGACAGGGATGGGGAGCAGGAACCCGGGCTGATTCACACCCCCTCCCTAACCCAGGGGTCAGTGGACAGGGATGGGGAGCAGGAACCCGGGCTGATTCACACCCCCCTCCCTAACCCAGGGGTCAGTGGACAGGGATGGGGAGCAGGAACCCGGGCTGATTCACCCCCCCTCCCTAACCCAGGGGTCAGTGGACAGGGACTGGGAGCAGGAACCCGGGCTGATTCACACCCTCCCTAACCCAGGGGTCAGTGGACAGGGATGGGGAGCAGGAACCCGGGCTGATTCACACCCCCCTCCCTAACCCAGGGGTCAGTGGACAGGGATGGGGAGCAGGAACCCGGGCTGATTCACACCCCCTCCCTAACCCAGGGGTCAGTGGACAGGGATGGGGAGCAGGAACCCGGGCTGATTCACCCCCTCCCTAACCCAGGGGTCAGTGGACAGGGATGGGGAGCAGGAACCCGGGCTGATTCACCCCCCTCCCTAACCCAGGGGTCAGTGGACAGGGATGGGGAGCAGGAACCCGGGCTGATTCACACCCCCTCCCTAACCCAGGGGTCAGTGGACAGGGATGGGGAGCAGGAACCCGGGCTGATTCACCCCCCTCCCTAACCCAGGGGTCAGTGGACAGGGATGGGGAGCAGGAACCCGGGCTGATTCACACCCCCCTCCCTAACCCAGGGGTCAGTGGACAGGGATGGGGAGCAGGAACCCGGGCTGATTCACCCCCCTCCCTAACCCAGGGGTCAGTGGACAGGGATGGGGAGCAGGAACCCGGGCTGATTCACACACCCCTCCCTAACCCAGGGGTCAGTGGACAGGGATGGGGAGCAGGAACCCGGGCTGATTCACACCCCCTCCCTAACCCAGGGGTCAGTGGACAGGGATGGGGAGCAGGAACCCGGGCTGATTCACACCCTCCCTAACCCAGGGGTCAGTGGACAGGGATGGGGAGCAGGAACCCGGGCTGATTCACACCCCCTCCCTAACCCAGGGGTCAGTGGACAGGGATGGGGAGCAGGAACCCGGGCTGATTCACACCCCCTCCCTAACCCAGGGGTCAGTGGACAGGGATGGGGAGCAGGAACCCGGGCTGATTCACACCCCCTCCCTAACCCAGGGGTCAGTGGACAGGGATGGGGAGCAGGAACCCGGGCTGATTCACACCCCCTCCCTAACCCAGGGGTCAGTGGACAGGGATGGGGAGCAGGAACCCGGGCTGATTCACACCCCTCCCTAACCCAGGGGTCAGTGGACAGGGATGGGGAGCAGGAACCCGGGCTGATTCACACCCCTCCCTAACCCAGGGGTCAGTGGACAGGGATGGGGAGCAGGAACCCGGGCTGATTCACACCCCTCCCTAACCCAGGGGTCAGTGGACAGGGATGGGGAGCAGGAACCCGGGCTGATTCACACCCTCCCTAACCCAGGGGTCAGTGGACAGGGATGGGGAGCAGGAACCCGGGCTGATTCACACCCCCCTCCCTAACCCAGGGGTCAGTGGACAGGGATGGGGAGCAGGAACCCGGGCTGATTCACACCCTCCCTAACCCAGGGGTCAGTGGACAGGGATGGGGAGCAGGAACCCGGGCTGATTCACACCCCCCTCCCTAACCCAGGGGTCAGTGGACAGGGATGGGGAGCAGGAACCCGGGCTGATTCACACCCCCCTCCCTAACCCAGGGGTCAGTGGACAGGGATGGGGAGCAGGAACCCGGGCTGATTCACCCCCTCCCTAACCCAGGGGTCAGTGGACAGGGATGGGGAGCAGGAACCCGGGCTGATTCACACCCTCCCTAACCCAGGGGTCAGTGGACAGGGATGGGGAGCAGGAACCCGGGCTGATTCACCCCCCTCCCTAACCCAGGGGTCAGTGGACAGGGATGGGGAGCAGGAACCCGGGCTGATTCACACCCCCTCCCTAACCCAGGGGTCAGTGGACAGGGATGGGGAGCAGGAACCCGGGCTGATTCACACCCCCTCCCTAACCCAGGGGTCAGTGGACAGGGATGGGGAGCAGGAACCCGGGCTGATTCACACCCCTCCCTAACCCAGGGGTCAGTGGACAGGGATGGGGAGCAGGAACCCAGGCTGATTCACACCCCCCTCCCTAACCCAGGGGTCAGTGGACAGGGATGGGGAGCAGGAACCCGGGCTGATTCACACCCCCCTCCCTAACCCAGGGGTCAGTGGACAGGGATGGGGAGCAGGAACCCGGGCTGATTCACACCCCCTCCCTAACCCAGGGGTCAGTGGACAGGGATGGGGAGCAGGAACCCGGGCTGATTCACACCCCTCCCTAACCCAGGGGTCAGTGGACAGGGATGGGGAGCAGGAACCCAGGCTGATTCACACCCCCCTCCCTAACCCAGGGGTCAGTGGACAGGGATGGGGAGCAGGAACCCGGGCTGATTCACCCCCCTCCCTAACCCAGGGGTCAGTGGGCAGGGATGGGGAGCAGGAACCCGGGCTGATTCACCCCCTTCCCTAACCCAGGGGTCAGTGGACAGGGATGGGGAGCAGGTACCCGGGCTGATTCACACCCCCTCCCTAACCCAGGGGTCAGTGGACAGGGATGGGGAGCAGGAACCCGGGCTGATTCACACCCTCCCTAACCCAGGGGTCAGTGGACAGGGATGGGGAGCAGGAACCCGGGCTGATTCACACCCCTCCCTAACCCAGGGGTCAGTGGACAGGGATGGGGAGCAGGAACCCGGGCTGATTCACACCCCCTCCCTAACCCAGGGGTCAGTGGACAGGGATGGGGAGCTGGAACCTGGGCTGATTCACCTTCTGCAGATGCATCTGTCACACACTCGTGCAGACACACACACACACTCGTGCAGACACACACACACACTCGTGCAGACACACACTCTCAAACGTGTGCACACTCACCCACTCGTGCACACACTCAAATGCGTGCGCACTCACCCACTCATGCAGACTCACCCACTCGTGCAGACACACTCTCACGCTCGTGCACACTCACCCACTCGTGCAGACACACACTCTCACACGTGTACACACTCTCCCACTCGTGCAGACACACACTCTCACACATGTGCACACTCTCCCACTCGTGCAGACACACACTCTCATGCGCGTGCACTCTCACCCACTCGTGCACACACTCTCACGCTCGTGAACACTCACCCACTCGTGTAGACACACACTCTCGCGCGTGCACTCTCACCCACTCGTGCAGACACACACTCTCAAGTTCGTGCACACTCACCCACTCGTGCAGACACACACTCTCACGCGCGTGCGCACTCACCCACTTGTGCAGACACACACTCTCAAGCTCGTGCACACTCACCCACTCGTGCAGACACACACTCTCACGCTCGTGCACACTCACCCACTCTTGCAGACACACACACACGCGCATGGACACTCACCCACTCGTGCAGACACACTCTCACGCTCGTGCACACTCACACACTCGTGCACACTCACACACTCGTGCAGGTACACACTCTCACGCTCGTGCACACTCACCCACTCATGCAGACACACATTCAAGATGCTTTTGTGTGAACAAGCCCGCCCTGCTGTGTGCTGACACGCACACGTACCTACACCACACGGGGACTGCCGCATTTCAGGAAGGCAGCTCACCCCCCAGTGTCTCAAGGGGGCAACTAGGGATGGGCAATAAACAGCGGCCCCGACACAGACACCCATATCTCGAGAACAAATTTGAGAAAAAGCCACTCGGAGTCCTGTACTGATGAGTTTCAGGGTGCTTTAATTTTGAGCATAGCTGAGGTAAAAACACATATTTGTAGAAATATAAACACATTGGCACAGTGACACTCAAACTGCTTTCGCTCTGTGTCTCTCTCTCTCTCACACACACTCACTCACGCACAGATTTAAAGAACGCCTACAGCAGTGACTGCATGGTATTAAATACGTAAAAAAAAACACCTCCAAGTAATAAATAAAAGTACTAAAATAAATATACACGGGGGAAGAGGACGGATCTGGGTGGGTCCCTCTTAGTTTACTGCAGGCTGTGTTGGAAAACTCCACTCCCCTCATGCATATCCGACATATTCCACCAATCCCAGCTTGGAATCTCACCAGCCTCTGGCCAAGAGCCATTCAAACAAAACCTCCAAGCTCCCTCGCTCTCTCACTCGCTCCTTGCAGCACTGGCAAGGTGTGGAGGGAGGAGGGCTGGTTACTGGCTCCAAAAATCTCTCTCAATCTCTCGAGCACAACGTGTAGCTGCAGTGAGAAATATAGCAGGAAATATCACACACAAAAAAAAACACTCCCAGGACAGGAACAGCACGGGGTTAGATACAGAGTAAATCTCCCTCTACACCGTCCCCATCAAACACTCCCAGGACAGGTACAGCACGGGGTTAGATACAGAGTAAATCTCCCTCTACACTGTCCCCATCAAACACTCCCAGGACAGGTACAGCACGGGGTTAGATACAGAGTAAATCTCCCTCTACACCGTCCCCATCAAACACTCCCAGGACAGGTACAGCACGGGTCTAGATACAGAGTAAATCTCCCTCTACACTGTCCCCATCAAACACTCCCAGGACAGGTACAGCACGGGGTTAGATACAGAGTAAATCTCCCTCTACACTGTCCCCATCAAACACTCCCAGGACAGGTACAGCACGGGGTTAGATACAGAGTAAATCTCCCTCTACACTGTCCCCATCAAACACTCCCAGGACAGGTACAGCACGGGGTTAGATACAGAGTAAATCTCCCTCTACACAGTCCCCATCAAACACTCACAAGACAGGTACAGTACGGGGTTAGATACAGAGTAAATCTCCCTCTACACTGTCCCCATCAAACACTCCCAGGACAGGTACAGTACGGGGTTAGATACAGAGTAAATCTCCCTCTACACTGTCCCCATCAAACACTCCCAGGACAGGTACAGCACGGGGTTAGATACAGAGTAAATCTCCCTCTACACTGTCCTCATCAAACACTCCCAGGACAGGTACAGCACGGGGTTAGATACAGAGTAAATCTCCCTCTACACTGTCCCCATCAAACACTCCCAGGACAGGTACAGCACGGGGTTAGATACAGAGTAAATCTCCCTCTACACCGTCCCCATCAAACACTCCCAGGACAGGTACAGCACGGGGTTAGATACAGAGTAAATCTCCCTCTACACTGTCCCCATCAAACACTCCCAGGACAGGTACAGCACGGGGTTAGATACAGAGTAAAGTTCCCTCTACACTGTCCCCATCAAGCACACCCAGGACAGGTACAGCTTGGGGTTAGATACAGAGTAAATCACCCACTACACCGTCCCCATCAAACACTCCCAGGACAGGTACAGCATGGGGTTAGATACAGAGTAAATCTCCCTCTACACCGTCCCCATCAAACACTCCCAGGACAGGTACAGCACGGGGTTAGATACAGAGTATATCTCCCTCTACACCATCCCCATCAAACACTCCCAGGAAAGGTACAGCACGGGGTTAGATACAGAGTATATCTCCCTCTACACCGTCCCCATCAAACACTCCCAGGAAAGGTACAGCACGGGGTTAGATACAGAGTATATCTCCCTCTACACTGTCCCCATCAAACACTCCCAGGACAGGTACAGCACGGGGTTAGATACAGAGTAAATCTCCCTCTACACCGTCCCCATCAAACACTCCCAGGAAAGGTACAGCACGGGGTTAGATACAGAGTATATCTCCCTCTACACTGTCCCCATCAAACACTCCCAGGACAGGTACAGCACGGGGTTAGATACAGAGTATATCTCCCTCTACACTGTCCCCATCAAACACTCCCAGGACAGGTACAGCACGGGGTTAGATACAGAGTAAATCTCCCTCTACACCGTCCCCATCAAACACTCCCAGGACAGGTACAGCACGGGGTTAGATACAGAGTAAATCTCCCTCTACACCGTCCCCATCAAACACTCCCAGGACAGGTACAGCACGGGGTTAGATACAGAGTAAATCTCCCTCTACACCGTCCCCATCAAACACTCCCAGGACAGGTACAGCACGGGGTTAGATACAGAGTAAATCTCCTTCCCCCTTACACAAATATCTGAAATGCAGCCGGCTAGTCTCTGAACAAGGTGAACGATACAATTCTTCTGATACATCGAGGAAAAGAGGGACATTATAAAAGGAGTAATTGGAGACTGGGGGCTCAGTCTTTGGGTAAGTGTGAGGTTTGGGAGGCTGAGTGCAGGTAAACAGGAGCTGGCGATTAATATTAAACAAGAAACAGTTAGACACCACCAACTCCCACAACAGCCCAGACAGAAAACTTCAAGTGGCTTTCAGTGCAGCAATAGGACAGGAACATCCCTGATCCTGTTTCCGAGCTATTCACACGTGGAGAGGGGGAGGGGGTGACGGAGGGATTCAGGGGGAGGGGGAGGGGGTGACGGAGGGATTCAGGGGGAGGGGGAGGGGGTGACGGAGGGATTCAGGGGGAGGGGGAGGGGGTGACGGAGGGATTCAGGGGGAGGGGGAGGGGGTGACGGAGGGATTCAGGGGGAGGGGGGAGGGGGGGTGACGGAGGGATTCAGGGGGAGGGGGAGGGGGAGGGGGTGACGGAGGGATTCAGGGGGAGGGGGGAGGGGGGTGACGGAGGGATTCAGGGGGAGGGGGTGACGGAGGGATTCAGGGGGAGGGGGAGGGGGAGGGGGTGACGGAGGGATTCAGGGGGAGGGGGAGGGGGAGGGGGTGACGGAGGGATTCAGGGGGAGGGGGGAGGGGGTGACGGAGGGATTCAGGGGAGGGGGAGGGGGAGGGGGGGTGACGGAGGGATTCAGGGGGAGGGGGGAGGGGGAGGGGGTGACGGAGGGATTCAGGGGGAGGGGGGAGGGGGGTGACGGAGGGATTCAGGGGGAGGGGGTGACGGAGGGATTCAGGGGGAGGGGGAGGGGGAGGGGGTGACGGAGGGATTCAGGGGGAGGGGGAGGGGGAGGGGGTGACGGAGGGATTCAGGGGGAGGGGGAGGGGGTGACGGAGGGATTCAGGGGGAGGGGGTGACGGAGGGATTCAGGGGGAGGGGGAGGGGGAGGGGGTGACGGAGGGATTCAGGGGGAGGGGGAGGGGGAGGGGGTGACGGAGGGATTCAGGGGGAGGGGGAGGGGGAGGGGGTGACGGAGGGATTCAGGGGGAGGGGGGAGGGGGTGACGGAGGGATTCAGGGGGAGGGGGAGGGGGTGACGGAGGGATTCAGGGGGAGGGGAGGGGGAGGGGGGTGACGGAGGGATTCAGGGGGAGGGGGAGGGGGAGGGGGTGACGGAGGATTCAGGGGGAGGGGGAGGGGGTGACGGAGGGATTCAGGGGGAGGGGGTGACGGAGGGATTCAGGGGGAGGGGGAGGGGGAGGGGGTGACGGAGGGATTCAGGGGGAGGGGGGAGGGGGTGACGGAGGGATTCAGGGGGAGGGGGAGGGGGAGGGGGTGACGGAGGGATTCAGGGGGAGGGGGAGGGGGAGGGGGTGACGGAGGGATTCAGGGGGAGGGGGAGGGGGTGACGGAGGGATTCAGGGGGAGGGGGAGGGGGTGACGGAGGGATTCAGGGGGAGGGGGAGGGGGAGGGGGTGACGGAGGGATTCAGGGGGAGGGGGAGGGGGAGGGGGTGACGGAGGGATTCAGGGGGAGGGGGAGGGGGGTGACGGAGGGATTCAGGGGGAGGGGGTGACGGAGGGATTCAGGGGGAGGGGGTGACGGAGGGATTCAGGGGGAGGGGGTGACGGAGGGATTCAGGGGGAGGGGGAGGGGGAGGGGGGGTGATGGAGGGATTCAGGGGGAGGGGGAGGGGGTGACGGAGGGATTCAGGGGGAGGGGGTGACGGAGGGATTCAGGGGGAGGGGGAGGGGGAGGGGGTGACGGAGGGATTCAGGGGGAGGGGGAGGGGGGTGACGGAGGGATTCAGGGGGAGGGGGAGGGGGGAGGGGGTGACGGAGGGATTCAGGGGGAGGGGGAGGGGGTGACGGAGGGATTCAGGGGGAGGGGGAGGGGGAGGGGTGACGGAGGGATTCAGGGGGAGGGGGTGACGGAGGGATTCAGGGGGAGGGGGTGACGGAGGGATTCAGGGGGAGGGGGAGGGGAGGGGGGGTGATGGAGGATTCAGGGGGAGGGGGAGGGGGTGACGGAGGGATTCAGGGGGAGGGGGTGACGGAGGGATTCAGGGGGAGGGGGAGGGGGAGGGGGTGACGGAGGGATTCAGGGGGAGGGGGAGGGGGTGACGGAGGGATTCAGGGGGAGGGGGAGGGGGGGTGACGGAGGGATTCAGGGGGAGGGGGAGGGGGAGGGGGTGACGGAGGGATTCAGGGGGAGGGGGAGGGGGTGACGGAGGGATTCAGGGGGAGGGGGAGGGGGAGGGGGTGACGGAGGGATTCAGGGGGAGGGGGTGACGGAGGGATTCAGGGGGAGGGGGGGGTGACGGAGGGATTCAGGGGAGGGGGAGGGGGAGGGGGGGTGATGGAGGGATTCAGGGGGAGGGGGAGGGGGTGACGGAGGGATTCAGGGGGAGGGGGTGACGGAGGGATTCAGGGGGAGGGGGAGGGGGAGGGGGTGACGGAGGGATTCAGGGGGACCACCCCTTCCTCAGCCCGGCCCCTTCAGATCCCAGACTCGGTG
>NW_024470858.1:47500-120000 GCF_017639515.1 Carcharodon carcharias
GGTCACATGGGGTCAACGGAGGGTCTCACAGGGTCAAACGGGGTTAATGGAGGGGTCACACGGGGTCAATGGAGGGGTCACACGGGGTCAATGGAGGGGTCACACGGGATCAGCAGAGGGTCACACGGGATCAGCAGAGGGTCACACGGGGTCAATGGAAGGTCACATGGGGCCAACAGAGGGGTCACATGGGGTCAGAGGGGTCACATGGGGTCAGAGGGGTCACATGGGGTCAGAGGGGTCACATGGGGTCAACGGAGGGTCACATGGGGCCAACAGAGGGCCACACGGTCAACGGAGGGTCACACGGTCAACGGAGGGTCACACGGTCAACGGAGGGTCACACGGGGTCAACAGAGGGGTCACATGGGGCCAACAGAGGGTAACATGGTCAACGGAAGGTCACATGGGGTCAACGGTGGGGTCAACGGCGGGGTCACACAGGGTGAATGGAGGGTTCACACAGGGTCAATGGAGGGGTCGCACGGGGGTCAATGGAGGGGTCGCACGGGGGTCAATGGAGGGGTCACACGGGGGTCAATGGAGGGGTCGCACGGGGGGTCAATGGAGGGGTCGCACGGGGGGTCAATGGAGGGGTCGCACGGGGGGTCAATGGAGGGGTCGCACGGGGTCAATGGAGGGATCGCACGGGGGTCAATGGCGGGGTCGCACGGGGGTCAATGGAGGGGTCGCACGGGGGTCAATGGAGGGGTCGCACGGGGTCAATGGAGGGGTCGCACGGGGTCAATGGAGGGGTCGCACGGGGTCAATGGAGGGGTCCCATCGGGTCAATGGAGGGGTCCCATGGGGTCAATGGAGGGGTCCCATGGGGTCAATGGAGGGGTCCCATGGGGTCAATGGAGGGGTCCCATGGGGTCAATGGAGGGGTCACATGGGGTCAATGGAGGGGTCACATGGGGTCAATGGAGGGGTCACATGGGGTCAATGGAGGGGTCACATGGGGTCAATGGAGGGGTCACATTGGGTGAACAGAGGAGCTCACAGACTATCGTCCCACATTCAACCCTCTTCCCTTCAATGTGCCAACTCTTCCTAGGACCAGGATCTGGGATCTTCCTGCCCCATGTTTCGGCCTCAGTACCAGCCAGGGGTGGTGACTGGTGGGAGGGGACTGTGTCATTTGGCAGATGTGAGTTTAACGTGGATAAGTGTGAGGTTATCCATTTTGGTCAGAAGAATAAAAAGGCGACTTATTATTGAAATGGAGAGAAACTTCAGAATGCTTCAGTGCAGAGGGATCTGGGTGTCCTCGTGCATGAATCGCTGAAAGCTAGTCTGCAGGTACAGCAGGTAACAAGGAAGACAAATGGGATTTTGACATTTATTGCTAAAGGAATAGAGTATAAAAATAGGGAAGTGTTCTTGCAACTGTACAAGACATTGCTGAGACCACACCTGGAGTACTGGACACAGTTTTGGTCCCCTTACTTGAGGAAGGATGTAGTTGCACTGGAGGCAGTTCAGAGGAGGGTCACTAGATTGATTCCAGAGATGTGGGGCTTGTCTTATGAGGAGGGATTGAGCAGTTTAGGCCAATACTCACTCGAGTTTAGAAGGAAGACAGGAAATCGAATTGAGGTGTATAAGATGCTAAAGGGGGGATGGGCAAAGTAGACGTGCAGTGGATGTTTCCCTTCGTGGGGGATTCTGGAACGAGAGGTCGTGGTTTTAGGCGAAGGGGGGGTAGATTTAAATCAGAGACGAGGAGGAACTACTCTCCTCAAAGGGTGGTGAATCTGTGGGATTCACTACCTCAGGGCGCAGTGGATGCCGGGACGCTGAATACATTTGAGGAGGAGGTAGACAGATTTTTAAGTAGTGATGGGTCGAAAGGTTATGGGGGCGAGGGAGGGAAATTGGAGTTGAGGCCAAAATGAGATCAGCCACGATCGTGTTGAATGGCGGGGCAGTCTCGAGGGGCTGAATGGCCTCCTCCTGCTCCTGGTCATGTTCTTTTTACTCACCGCATTGATCCCAGACAACTGCTGGGAAAGGTGGATCACCACGGATATGATCAGAGGCTGACGGTAGATGGGTGAGCGGAATAGCTCCCCGATGGTGACCCGCTTCTCCAGGGACATTTTCCGGCTCTCTTCCTTCATCTCCTGGATATCGGCATCCACGTCGGTTATGCCCCACAGCTTCTGCAGAACTGGGGGGGGGGGGGTGTAAAAGGGTCAGCGTTAAACAGGGAGGGAGCTCAGAGCACACAGGACAGGGGGCGTTAAACAGGGAGAGAGCTCAGAGCCCACAGGACAGGGGGCGTTAAACAGGGAGAGAGCTCAGAGCCCACAGGACAGGGGGTGTTAAACAGGGAGGGAGCTCAGAGCCCACAGGACAGGGGGCGTTAAACAGGGAGAGAGCTCAGAGCCCACAGGACAGGGGGCGTTAAACAGGGAGAGAGCTCAGAGCCCACAGGACAGGGGGCGTTAAACAGGGAGAGAGCTCAGAGCCCACAGGACAGGGGGCGTTAAACAGGGAGAGAGCTCAGAGCCCACAGGACAGGGGGCGTTAAACAGGGAGAGAGCTCAGAGCCCACAGGACAGGGGGCGTTAAACAGGGAGGGAGCTCAGAGCCCACAGGACAGGGGGCGTTAAACAGGGAGGGAGCTCAGAGCACACAGGACAGGGGGCGTTAAACAGGGAGGGAGCTCAGAGCCCACAGGACAGGGGGCGTTAAACAGGGAGAGAGCTCAGAGCCCACAGGACAGGGGGCGTTAAACAGGGAGAGAGCTCAGAGCCCACAGGACAGGGGGCGTTAAACAGGGAGGGAGCTCAGAGCCCACAGGACAGGGGGCGTTAAACAGGGAGAGAGCTCAGAGCCCACAGGACAGGGGGCGTTAAACAGGGAGGGAGCTCAGAGCCCACAGGACAGGGGGCGTTAAACAGGCAGGGAGCTCAGAGCCCACAGGACAGGGGGTGTTAAACAGGGAGGGAGCTCAGAGCCCACAGGACAGGGGGCGTTAAACAGGGAGAGAGCTCAGAGCCCACAGGACAGGGGGCGTTAAACAGGGAGAGAGCTCAGAGCCCACAGGACAGGGGGCGTTAAACAGGGAGAGAGCTCAGAGCCCACAGGACAGGGGGTGTTAAACAGGGAGAGAGCTCAGAGCCCACAGGACAGGGGGCGTTAAACAGGGAGGGAGCTCAGAGCCCACAGGACAGGGGGCGTTAAACAGGGAGAGAGCTCAGAGCCCACAGGACAGGGGGCGTTTAAACAGGGAGGGAGCTCAGAGCCCACAGGACAGGGGGCGTTAAACAGGGAGAGAGCTCAGAGCCCACAGGACAGGGGGCGTTAAACAGGGAGGAGAGCTCAGAGCCCACAGGACAGGGGGCGTTAAACAGGGAGAGAGCTCAGAGCCCACAGGACAGGGGGCGTTAAACAGGGAGAGAGCTCAGAGCCCACAGGACAGGGGGCGTTAAACAGGGAGGGAGCTCAGAGCCCACAGGACAGGGGGCGTTAAACAGGGAGGAGAGCTCAGAGCCCACAGGACAGGGGGCGTTAAACAGGGAGGGAGCTCAGAGCCCACAGGACAGGGGGCGTTAAACAGGGAGAGAGCTCAGAGCCCACAGGACAGGGGGCGTTAAACAGGGAGGGAGCTCAGAGCCCACAGGACAGGGGGCGTTAAACAGGGAGAGAGCTCAGAGCCCACAGGACAGGGGGCGTTAAACAGGGAGAGAGCTCAGAGCCCACAGGACAGGGGGCGTTAAACAGGGAGAGAGCTCAGAGCCCACAGGACAGGGGGCGTTAAACAGGGAGGGAGCTCAGAGCCCACAGGACAGGGGGCGTTAAACAGGGAGAGAGCTCAGAGCCCACAGGACAGGGGGCGTTAAACAGGGAGGGAGCTCAGAGCCCACAGGACAGGGGGCGTTAAACAGGGAGGGAGCTCAGAGCCCACAGGACAGGGGGCGTTAAAACAGGGAGAGAGCTCAGAGCCCACAGGACAGGGGGCGTTAAACAGGGAGAGAGCTCAGAGCCCACAGGACAGGGGGCGTTAAACAGGGAGAGAGCTCAGAGCCCACAGGACAGGGGGTGTTAAACAGGGAGGGAGCTCAGAGCCCACAGGACAGGGGGTGTTAAACAGGGAGGGAGCTCAGAGCCACAGGACAGGGGGCGTTAAACAGGGAGAGAGCTCAGAGCCCACAGGACAGGGGGTGTTAAACAGGGAGGGAGCTCAGAGCCCACAGGACAGGGGGCGTTAAACAGGGAGAGAGCTCAGAGCCCACAGGACAGGGGGCGTTAAACAGGGAGGGAGCTCAGAGCCCACAGGACAGGGGGCGTTAAACAGGGAGAGAGCTCAGAGCCCACAGGACAGGGGGCGTTAAACAGGGAGGAGAGCTCAGAGCCCACAGGACAGGGGGCGTTAAACAGGGAGAGAGCTCAGAGCCCACAGGACAGGGGGCGTTAAACAGGGAGAGAGCTCAGAGCCCACAGGACAGGGGGCGTTAAACAGGGAGAGAGCTCAGAGCCCACAGGACAGGGGGCGTTAAACAGGGAGGGAGCTCAGAGCCCACAGGACAGGGGGCGTTAAACAGGGAGAGAGCTCAGAGCCCACAGGACAGGGGGCGTTAAACAGGGAGAGAGCTCAGAGCCCACAGGACAGGGGGCGTTAAACAGGGAGAGAGCTCAGAGCCCACAGGACAGGGGGCGTTAAACAGGGAGAGAGCTCAGAGCCCACAGGACAGGGGGCGTTAAACAGGGAGAGAGCTCAGAGCCCACAGGACAGGGGGCGTTAAACAGGGAGGAGAGCTCAGAGCCCACAGGACAGGGGGCGTTAAACAGGGAGAGAGCTCAGAGCCCACAGGACAGGGGGCGTTAAACAGGGAGAGAGCTCAGAGCCCACAGGACAGGGGGCTGTTAAACAGGGAGAGAGCTCAGAGCCCACAGGACAGGGGGCGTTAAACAGGGAGAGAGCTCAGAGCCCACAGGGACAGGGGGCGTTAAACAGGGAGAGAGCTCAGAGCCCACAGGACAGGGGGCGTTAAACAGGGAGAGAGCTCAGAGCCCACAGGACAGGGGGCGTTAAACAGGGAGAGAGCTCAGAGCCCACAGGACAGGGGGCGTTAAACAGGGAGAGAGCTCAGAGCCCACAGGACAGGGGGCGTTAAACAGGGAGAGAGCTCAGAGCCCACAGGACAGGGGCGTTACAGGGAGAGCTCAGATCCACAGACAGGGGCGTTAAACAGGGAGAGCTCAGAGCCCACAGGACAGGGGGCGTTAAACAGGGAGAGAGCTCAGAGCCCACAGGACAGGGGGCGTTAAACAGGGAGAGAGCTCAGAGCCCACAGGACAGGGGGCGTTAAACAGGGAGAGAGCTCAGAGCCCACAGGACAGGGGGCGTTAAACAGGGAGAGAGCTCAGAGCCCACAGGACAGGGGGCGTTAAACAGGGAGAGAGCTCAGAGCCCACAGGACAGGGGGCGTTAAACAGGGAGGGAGCTCAGAGCCCACAGGACAGGGGGCGTTAAACAGGGAGAGAGCTCAGAGCCCACAGGACAGGGGGCGTTAAACAGGGAGAGAGCTCAGAGCCCACAGGACAGGGGGCGTTAAACAGGGAGGGAGCTCAGAGCCCACAGGACAGGGGGCGTTAAACAGGGAGAGAGCTCAGAGCCCACAGGACAGGGGGCGTTAAACAGGGAGAGAGCTCAGAGCCCACAGGACAGGGGGCGTTAAACAGGGAGAGAGCTCAGAGCCCACAGGACAGGGGGCGTTAAACAGGGAGAGAGCTCAGAGCCCACAGGACAGGGGGCGTTAAACAGGGAGGAGAGCTCAGAGCCCACAGGACAGGGGGCGTTAAACAGGGAGAGAGCTCAGAGCCCACAGGACAGGGGGCGTTAAACAGGGAGAGAGCTCAGAGCCCACAGGACAGGGGGCGTTAAACAGGGAGAGAGCTCAGAGCCCACAGGACAGGGGGCGTTAAACAGGGAGGGAGCTCAGAGCCCACAGGACAGGGGGCGTTAAACAGGGAGAGAGCTCAGAGCCCACAGGACAGGGGGCGTTAAACAGGGAGAGAGCTCAGAGCCCACAGGACAGGGGGCGTTAAACAGGGAGGCAGCTCAGAGCCCACAGGACAGGGGGCGTTAAACAGGGAGAGAGCTCAGAGCCCACAGGACAGGGGGTGTTAAACAGGGAGGGAGCTCAGAGCCCACAGGACAGGGGGCGTTAAACAGGGAGAGAGCTCAGAGCCCACAGGACAGGGGGCGTTAAACAGGGAGAGAGCTCAGAGCCCACAGGACAGGGGCGTTTAAACAGGGGAGAGAGCTCAGAGCCCACAGGACAGGGGGCGTTAAACAGGGAGGAGAGCTCAGAGCCCACAGGACAGGGGGCGTTAAACAGGGAGAGAGCTCAGAGCCCACAGGACAGGGGGCGTTAAACAGGGAGAGAGCTCAGAGCCCACAGGACAGGGGGCGTTAAACAGGGAGAGAGCTCAGAGCCCACAGGACAGGGGGCGTTAAACAGGGAGAGAGCTCAGAGCCCACAGGACAGGGGGCGTTAAACAGGGAGAGAGCTCAGAGCCCACAGGACAGGGGGCGTTAAACAGGGAGAGAGCTCAGAGCCCACAGGACAGGGGGCGTTAAACAGGGAGAGAGCTCAGAGCCCACAGGACAGGGGGCGTTAAACAGGGAGGGAGCTCAGAGCCCACAGGACAGGGGGCGTTAAACAGGGAGAGAGCTCAGAGCCCACAGGACAGGGGGCGTTAAACAGGGAGAGAGCTCAGAGCCCACAGGACAGGGGGCGTTAAACAGGGAGAGAGCTCAGAGCCCACAGGACAGGGGGCGTTAAACAGGGAGGGAGCTCAGAGCCCACAGGACAGGGGGCGTTAAACAGGGAGAGAGCTCAGAGCCCACAGGACAGGGGGCGTTAAACAGGGAGAGAGCTCAGAGCCCACAGGACAGGGGGCGTTAAACAGGGAGAGAGCTCAGAGCCCACAGGACAGGGGGCGTTAAACAGGGAGAGAGCTCAGAGCCCACAGGACAGGGGGCGTTAAACAGGGAGAGAGCTCAGAGCCCACAGGACAGGGGGCGTTAAACAGGGAGAGAGCTCAGAGCCCACAGGACAGGGGGCGTTAAACAGGGAGGGAGCTCAGAGCCCACAGGACAGGGGGCGTTAAACAGGGAGAGAGCTCAGAGCCCACAGGACAGGGGGCGTTAAACAGGGAGAGAGCTCAGAGCCCACAGGACAGGGGGCGTTAAACCAGGGAGAGAGCTCAGAGCCCACAGGACAGGGGGCGTTAAACAGGGAGGGAGCTCAGAGCCCACAGGACAGGGGGCGTTAAACAGGGAGAGAGCTCAGAGCCCACAGGACAGGGGGCGTTAAACAGGGAGAGAGCTCAGAGCCCACAGGACAGGGGGCGTTAAACAGGGAGAGAGCTCAGAGCCCACAGGACAGGGGGCGTTAAACAGGGAGAGAGCTCAGAGCCCACAGGACAGGGGGCGTTAAACAGGGAGAGAGCTCAGAGCCCACAGGACAGGGGGCGTTAAACAGGGAGAGAGCTCAGAGCCCACAGGACAGGGGGCGTTAAACAGGGAGAGAGCTCAGAGCCCACAGGACAGGGGGCGTTAAACAGGGAGAGAGCTCAGAGCCCACAGGACAGGGGGCGTTAAACAGGGAGAGAGCTCAGAGCCCACAGGACAGGGGGCGTTAAACAGGGAGAGAGCTCAGAGCCCACAGGACAGGGGGCGTTAAACAGGGAGAGAGCTCAGAGCCCACAGGACAGGGGGCGTTAAACAGGGAGAGAGCTCAGAGCCCACAGGACAGGGGGCGTTAAACAGGGAGAGAGCTCAGAGCCCACAGGACAGGGGGCGTTAAACAGGGAGAGAGCTCAGAGCCCACAGGACAGGGGGCGTTAAACAGGGAGAGAGCTCAGAGCCCACAGGACAGGGGGCGTTAAACAGGGAGAGAGCTCAGAGCCCACAGGACAGGGGGCGTTAAACAGGGAGAGAGCTCAGAGCCCACAGGACAGGGGGCGTTAAACAGGGAGGGAGCTCAGAGCCCACAGGACAGGGGGCGTTAAACAGGGAGAGAGCTCAGAGCCCACAGGACAGGGGGCGTTAAACAGGGAGAGAGCTCAGAGCCCACAGGACAGGGGGCGTTAAACAGGGAGAGAGCTCAGAGCCCACAGGACAGGGGGCGTTAAACAGGGAGAGAGCTCAGAGCCCACAGGACAGGGGGCGTTAAACAGGGAGAGAGCTCAGAGCCCACAGGACAGGGGGCGTTAAACAGGGAGAGAGCTCAGAGCCCACAGGACAGGGGGCGTTAAACAGGGAGAGAGCTCAGAGCCCACAGGACAGGGGGCGTTAAACAGGGAGAGAGCTCAGAGCCCACAGGACAGGGGGCGTTAAACAGGGAGAGAGCTCAGAGCCCACAGGACAGGGGGCGTTAAACAGGGAGAGAGCTCAGAGCCCACAGGACAGGGGGTCGTTAAACAGGGAGAGAGCTCAGAGCCCACAGGACAGGGGGCGTTAAACAGGGAGAGAGCTCAGAGCCCACAGGACAGGGGGCGTTAAACAGGGAGGAGAGCTCAGAGCCCACAGGACAGGGGGCGTTAAACAGGGAGAGAGCTCAGAGCCCACAGGACAGGGGGCGTTAAACAGGGAGAGAGCTCAGAGCCCACAGGACAGGGGGCGTTAAACAGGGAGGGAGCTCAGAGCCCACAGGACAGGGGCTGTTAAACAGGGAGAGAGCTCAGAGCCCACAGGACAGGGGGCGTTTAAACAGGGAGAGAGCTCAGAGCCCACAGGACAGGGGGCGGTTAAACAGGGAGAGAGCTCAGAGCCCACAGGACAGGGGGCGTTTAAACAGGGAGGAGAGCTCAGAGCCCACAGGACAGGGGGCGTAAAACAGGGAGGGAGCTCAGAGCCCACAGGACAGGGGCGTTAAACAGGGAGAGAGCTCAGAGCCCACAGGACAGGGGGCGTTAAACAGGGAGGAGAGCTCAGAGCCCACAGGACAGGGGGGCGTTAAACAGGGAGAGAGCTCAGAGCCCACAGGACAGGGGGCGTTAAACAGGGAGAGAGCTCAGAGCCCACAGGACAGGGGGCGTTAAACAGGGAGGGAGCTCAGAGCCCACAGGACAGGGGTCGTTAAACAGGGAGAGAGCTCAGAGCCCACAGGACAGGGGGCGTTAAACAGGGAGAGAGCTCAGAGCCCACAGGACAGGGGGCGTTAAACAGGGAGAGAGCTCAGAGCCCACAGGACAGGGGGCGTTAAACAGGGAGAGAGCTCAGAGCCCACAGGACAGGGGGCGTTAAACAGGGAGAGAGCTCAGAGCCCACAGGACAGGGGGCGTTAAACAGGGAGAGAGCTCAGAGCCCACAGGACAGGGGGCGTTAAACAGGGAGAGAGCTCAGAGCCCACAGGACAGGGGGCGTTAAACAGGGAGGGAGCTCAGAGCCCACAGGACAGGGGGCGTTAAACAGGGAGGGAGCTCAGAGCCCACAGGACAGGGGGCGTTAAACAGGGAGAGAGCTCAGAGCCCACAGGACAGGGGGCGTTAAACAGGGAGAGAGCTCAGAGCCCACAGGACAGGGGGCGTTAAACAGGGAGAGAGCTCAGAGCCCACAGGACAGGGGGCGTTAAACAGGGAGAGAGCTCAGAGCCCACAGGACAGGGGGCGTTAAACAGGGAGAGAGCTCAGAGCCCACAGGACAGGGGGCGTTAAACAGGGAGAGAGCTCAGAGCCCACAGGACAGGGGGCGTTAAACAGGGAGGGAGCTCAGAGCCCACAGGACAGGGGGCGTTAAACAGGGAGGGAGCTCAGAGCCCACAGGACAGGGGGCGTTAAACAGGGAGAGAGCTCAGAGCCCACAGGACAGGGGGCGTTAAACAGGGAGAGAGCTCAGAGCCCACAGGACAGGGGGCGTTAAACAGGGAGAGAGCTCAGAGCCCACAGGACAGGGGGCGTTAAACAGGGAGAGAGCTCAGAGCCCACAGGACAGGGGGCGTTAAACAGGGAGAGAGCTCAGAGCCCACAGGACAGGGGGCGTTAAACAGGGAGAGAGCTCAGAGCCCACAGGACAGGGGGCGTTAAACAGGGAGAGAGCTCAGAGCCCACAGGACAGGGGGCGTTAAACAGGGAGAGAGCTCAGAGCCCACAGGACAGGGGGCGTTAAACAGGGAGGGAGCTCAGAGCCCACAGGACAGGGGGCGTTAAACAGGGAGAGAGCTCAGAGCCCACAGGACAGGGGGCGTTAAAACAGGGAGAGAGCTCAGAGCCCACAGGACAGGGGGCGTTAAACAGGGAGAGAGCTCAGAGCCCACAGGACAGGGGGCGTTAAACAGGAGGGAGCTCAGAGCCCACAGGACAGGGGGCGTTAAACATGGAGAGAGCTCAGAGCCCACAGGACAGGGGGCGTTAAACAGGGAGAGAGCTCAGAGCCCACAGGACAGGGGGCGTTAAACAGGGAGGAGAGCTCAGAGCCCACAGGACAGGGGGCGGTTAAACAGGGAGAGAGCTCAGAGCCCACAGGACAGGGGGCGTTAAACAGGAGAGAGCTCAGAGCCCACAGACAGGGGGCGTTAAAGGGAGAGAGCTCAGAGCCCACAGGACAGGGGGCGTAAACAGGGAGGGAGCTCAGAGCCCACAGGACAGGGGGCGTTAAACAGGGAGAGAGCTCAGAGCCCACAGGACAGGGGGCGTTAAACAGGGAGAGATCTCAGAGCCCACAGGACAGGGGGCGTTAAACAGGGAGAGAGCTCAGAGCCCACAGGACAGGGGGCGTTAAACAGGGAGGGAGCTCAGAGCCCACAGGACAGGGGGCGTTAAACAGGGAGAGAGCTCAGAGCCCACAGGACAGGGGGCGTTAAACAGGGAGAGCTCAGAGCCCACAGGACAGGGGGCGTTAAACAGGGAGAGAGCTCAGAGCCCACAGGACAGGGGGCGTTAAACAGGGAGAGAGCTCAGAGGCCCACAGGACAGGGGGCGTTAAACAGGGAGAGAGCTCAGAGCCCACAGGACAGGGGGCGTTTAAACAGGGAGAGAGCTCAGAGCCCACAGGACAGGGGGCGTTTAAACAGGGAGGGAGCTCAGAGCCCACAGGACAGGGGGCGTTAAACAGGGAGAGAGCACAGAGCCCACAGGACAGGGGGCGTTAAACAGGGAGAGAGCTCAGAGCCCACAGGACAGGGGGCGTTAAACAGGGAGGGAGCTCAGAGCCCACAGGACAGGGGGCGTTAAACAGGGAGAGAGCTCAGAGCCCACAGGACAGGGGGCGTTAAAACAGGGAGAGAGCTCAGAGCCCACAGGACAGGGGGCGTTAAACAGGGAGAGAGCTCAGAGCCCACAGGACCTGGGGCGTTAAACAGGGAGAGGAGCCTCAGAGCCCACAGGACAGGGGGCGTAAACAGGGAGAGAGCTCAGAGCCCACAGGACAGGGGGCGTTAAACAGGGAGAGAGCTCAGAGCCCACAGGACAGGGGGCGTTAAACAGGGAGAGAGCTCAGAGCCCACAGGACAGGGGGCGTTAAACAGGGAGAGAGCTCAGAGCCCACAGGACAGGGGGCGTTAAACAGGGAGAGAGCTCAGAGCCCACAGGACAGGGGGCGTTAAACAGGGAGGGAGCTCAGAGCCCACAGGACAGGGGGCGTTAAACAGGGAGGAGCTCAGAGCCCACAGGGACAGGGGGCGTTAAACAGGGAGAGAGCTCAGAGCCCACAGGACAGGGGCGTTAAACAGGGAGAGAGCTCAGAGCCCACAGGACAGGGGGCGTTAAACAGGGAGAGAGCTCAGAGCCCACAGGACAGGGGGCGTTAAACAGGGAGAGAGCTCAGAGCCCACAGGACAGGGGGCGTTAAACAGGGAGAGAGCTCAGAGCCCACAGGACAGGGGGCGTTAAACAGGGAGAGAGCTCAGAGCCCACAGGACAGGGGGCGTTAAACAGGGAGAGAGCTCAGAGCCCACAGGACAGGGGGCGTTAAACAGGGAGAGAGCTCAGAGCCCACAGGACAGGGGGCGTTAAACAGGGAGGGAGCTCAGAGCCCACAGGACAGGGGGCGTTAAACAGGGAGAGAGCTCAGAGCCCACAGGACAGGGGGCGTTAAACAGGGAGGGAGCTCAGAGCCCACAGGACAGGGGGCGTTAAACAGGGAGAGAGCTCAGAGCCCACAGGACAGGGGGCGTTAAACAGGGAGAGAGCTCAGAGCCCACAGGACAGGGGGCGTTAAACAGGGAGAGAGCTCAGAGCCCACAGGACAGGGGGCGTTAAACAGGGAGGGAGCTCAGAGCCCACAGGACAGGGGGCGTTAAACAGGGAGAGAGCTCAGAGCCCACAGGACAGGGGGCGTTAAACAGGGAGGAGAGCTCAGAGCCCACAGGACAGGGGCGTTAAACAGGGAGGGAGCTCAGAGCCCACAGGACAGGGGGCGTTAAACAGGGAGAGAGCTCAGAGCCCACAGGACAGGGGGCGGTTAAACAGGGAGAGAGCTCAGAGCCCACAGGACAGGGGGCGTTAAACAGGGAGGAGATCAGAGCCCACAGGACAGGGGCGTTAAACAGGGAGAGAGCTCAGAGCCCACATGACAGGGGGCGTTAAACAGGGAGAGGAGATCAGAGCCCACAGGACAGGGGGCGTTAAACAGGGAGAAGCTCAGAGCCCACAGGACAGGGGGCGTTAAACAGGGAGGGAGCTCAGCGCCCACAGGGACAGGGGGCGTTAAACAGGGAGAGAGCTCAGAGCCCACAGGACAGGGGGCGTTAAACAGGGAGAGAGCTCAGAGCCCACAGGACAGGGGGCGTTAAACAGGGAGAGAGCTCAGAGCCCACAGGACAGGGGGCGTTAAACAGGGAGAGAGCTCAGAGCCCACAGGACAGGGGGCGTTAAACAGGGAGAGAGCTCAGAGCCCACAGGACAGGGGGCGTTAAACAGGGAGAGAGCTCAGAGCCCACAGGACAGGGGGCGTTAAACAGGGAGAGAGCTCAGAGCCCACAGGACAGGGGGCGTTAAACAGGGAGAGAGCTCAGAGCCCACAGGACAGGGGGCGTTAAACAGGGAGAGAGCTCAGAGCCCACAGGACAGGGGGCGTTAAACAGGGAGAGAGCTCAGAGCCCACAGGACAGGGGGCGTTAAACAGGGAGAGAGCTCAGAGCCCACAGGACAGGGGGCGTTAAACAGGGAGAGAGCTCAGAGCCCACAGGACAGGGGGCGTTAAACAGGGAGAGAGCTCAGAGCCCACAGGACAGGGGGCGTTAAACAGGGAGAGAGCTCAGAGCCCACAGGACAGGGGGCGTTAAACAGGGAGAGAGCTCAGAGCCCACAGGACAGGGGGCGTTAAACAGGGAGAGAGCTCAGAGCCCACAGGACAGGGGGCGTTAAACAGGGAGAGAGCTCAGAGCCCACAGGACAGGGGGCGTTAAACAGGGAGAGAGCTCAGAGCCCACAGGACAGGGGGCGTTAAACAGGGAGAGAGCTCAGAGCCCACAGGACAGGGGGCGTTAAACAGGGAGAGAGCTCAGAGCCCACAGGACAGGGGGCGTTAAACAGGGAGGGAGCTCAGAGCCCACAGGACAGGGGGCGTTAAACAGGGAGAGAGCTCAGAGCCCACAGGACAGGGGGCGTTAAACAGGGAGAGAGCTCAGAGCCCACAGGACAGGGGGCGTTAAACAGGGAGAGAGCTCAGAGCCCACAGGACAGGGGGCGTTAAACAGGGAGAGAGCTCAGAGCCCACAGGACAGGGGGCGTTAAACAGGGAGAGAGCTCAGAGCCCACAGGACAGGGGGCGTTAAACAGGGAGAGAGCTCAGAGCCCACAGGACAGGGGGCGTTAAACAGGGAGAGAGCTCAGAGCCCACAGGACAGGGGGCGTTAAACAGGGAGAGAGCTCAGAGCCCACAGGACAGGGGGCGTTAAACAGGGAGAGAGCTCAGAGCCCACAGGACAGGGGGCGTTAAACAGGGAGAGAGCTCAGAGCCCACAGGACAGGGGGCGTTAAACAGGGAGAGAGCTCAGAGCCCACAGGACAGGGGGCGTTAAACAGGGAGAGAGCTCAGAGCCCACAGGACAGGGGGCGTTAAACAGGGAGGGAGCTCAGAGCCCACAGGACAGGGGGCGTTAAACAGGGAGAGAGCTCAGAGCCCACAGGACAGGGGGCGTTAAACAGGGAGGGAGCTCAGAGCCCACAGGACAGGGGGCGTTAAACAGGGAGAGAGCTCAGAGCCCACAGGACAGGGGGCGTTAAACAGGGAGAGAGCTCAGAGCCCACAGGACAGGGGGCGTTAAACAGGGAGAGAGCTCAGAGCCCACAGGACAGGGGGCGTTAAACAGGGAGAGAGCTCAGAGCCCACAGGACAGGGGGCGTTAAACAGGGAGAGAGCTCAGAGCCCACAGGACAGGGGGCGTTAAACAGGGAGAGAGCTCAGAGCCCACAGGACAGGGGGCGTTAAACAGGGAGAGAGCTCAGAGCCCACAGGACAGGGGGCGTTAAACAGGGAGAGAGCTCAGAGCCCACAGGACAGGGGGCGTTAAACAGGGAGAGAGCTCAGAGCCCACAGGACAGGGGGCGTTAAACAGGGAGAGAGCTCAGAGCCCACAGGACAGGGGGCGTTAAACAGGGAGAGAGCTCAGAGCCCACAGGACAGGGGGCGTTAAACAGGGAGAGAGCTCAGAGCCCACAGGACAGGGGGCGTTAAACAGGGAGAGAGCTCAGAGCCCACAGGACAGGGGGCGTTAAACAGGGAGAGAGCTCAGAGCCCACAGGACAGGGGGCGTTAAACAGGGAGAGAGCTCAGAGCCCACAGGACAGGGGGCGTTAAACAGGGAGAGAGCTCAGAGCCCACAGGACAGGGGGCGTTAAACAGGGAGAGAGCTCAGAGCCCACAGGACAGGGGGCGTTAAACAGGGAGAGAGCTCAGAGCCCACAGGACAGGGGGCGTTAAACAGGGAGAGAGCTCAGAGCCCACAGGACAGGGGGCGTTAAACAGGGAGAGAGCTCAGAGCCCACAGGACAGGGGGCGTTAAACAGGGAGAGAGCTCAGAGCCCACAGGACAGGGGGCGTTAAACAGGGAGAGAGCTCAGAGCCCACAGGACAGGGGGCGTTAAACAGGGAGAGAGCTCAGAGCCCACAGGACAGGGGGCGTTAAACAGGGAGAGAGCTCAGAGCCCACAGGACAGGGGGCGTTAAACAGGGAGAGAGCTCAGAGCCCACAGGACAGGGGGCGTTAAACAGGGAGAGAGCTCAGAGCCCACAGGACAGGGGGCGTTAAACAGGGAGGGAGCTCAGAGCCCACAGGACAGGGGGCGTTAAACAGGGAGAGAGCTCAGAGCCCACAGGACAGGGGGCGTTAAACAGGGAGAGAGCTCAGAGCCCACAGGACAGGGGGCGTTAAACAGGGAGGGAGCTCAGAGCCCACAGGACAGGGGGCGTTAAACAGGGAGAGAGCTCAGAGCCCACAGGACAGGGGGCGTTAAACAGGGAGAGAGCTCAGAGCCCACAGGACAGGGGGCGTTAAACAGGGAGAGAGCTCAGAGCCCACAGGACAGGGGGCGTTAAACAGGGAGAGAGCTCAGAGCCCACAGGACAGGGGGCGTTAAACAGGGAGAGAGCTCAGAGCCCACAGGACAGGGGGCGTTAAACAGGGAGAGAGCTCAGAGCCCACAGGACAGGGGGCGTTAAACAGGGAGAGAGCTCAGAGCCCACAGGACAGGGGGCGTTAAACAGGGAGAGAGCTCAGAGCCCACAGGACAGGGGGCGTTAAACAGGGAGAGAGCTCAGAGCCCACAGGACAGGGGGCGTTAAACAGGGAGAGAGCTCAGAGCCCACAGGACAGGGGGCGTTAAACAGGGAGGGAGCTCAGAGCCCACAGGACAGGGGGCGTTAAACAGGGAGAGAGCTCAGAGCCCACAGGACAGGGGGCGTTAAACAGGGAGAGAGCTCAGAGCCCACAGGACAGGGGGCGTTAAACAGGGAGAGAGCTCAGAGCCCACAGGACAGGGGGCGTTAAACAGGGAGAGAGCTCAGAGCCCACAGGACAGGGGGCGTTAAACAGGGAGAGAGCTCAGAGCCCACAGGACAGGGGGCGTTAAACAGGGAGAGAGCTCAGAGCCCACAGGACAGGGGGCGTTAAACAGGGAGAGAGCTCAGAGCCCACAGGACAGGGGGCGTTAAACAGGGAGAGAGCTCAGAGCCCACAGGACAGGGGGCGTTAAACAGGGAGAGAGCTCAGAGCCCACAGGACAGGGGGCGTTAAACAGGGAGAGAGCTCAGAGCCCACAGGACAGGGGGCGTTAAACAGGGAGAGAGCTCAGAGCCCACAGGACAGGGGGCGTTAAACAGGGAGAGAGCTCAGAGCCCACAGGACAGGGGGCGTTAAACAGGGAGAGAGCTCAGAGCCCACAGGACAGGGGGCGTTAAACAGGGAGAGAGCTCAGAGCCCACAGGACAGGGGGCGTTAAACAGGGAGGGAGCTCAGAGCCCACAGGACAGGGGGCGTTAAACAGGGAGAGAGCTCAGAGCCCACAGGACAGGGGGCGTTAAACAGGGAGAGAGCTCAGAGCCCACAGGACAGGGGGCGTTAAACAGGGAGAGAGCTCAGAGCCCACAGGACAGGGGGCGTTAAACAGGGAGGGAGCTCAGAGCCCACAGGACAGGGGGCGTTAAACAGGGAGAGAGCTCAGAGCCCACAGGACAGGGGGCGTTAAACAGGGAGAGAGCTCAGAGCCCACAGGACAGGGGGCGTTAAACAGGGAGAGAGCTCAGAGCCCACAGGACAGGGGGCGTTAAACAGGGAGAGAGCTCAGAGCCCACAGGACAGGGGGCGTTAAACAGGGAGAGAGCTCAGAGCCCACAGGACAGGGGGCGTTAAACAGGGAGAGAGCTCAGAGCCCACAGGACAGGGGGCGTTAAACAGGGAGAGAGCTCAGAGCCCACAGGACAGGGGGCGTTAAACAGGGAGAGAGCTCAGAGCCCACAGGACAGGGGGCGTTAAACAGGGAGAGAGCTCAGAGCCCACAGGACAGGGGGCGTTAAACAGGGAGAGAGCTCAGAGCCCACAGGACAGGGGGCGTTAAACAGGGAGAGAGCTCAGAGCCCACAGGACAGGGGGCGTTAAACAGGGAGAGAGCTCAGAGCCCACAGGACAGGGGGCGTTAAACAGGGAGAGAGCTCAGAGCCCACAGGACAGGGGGCGTTAAACAGGGAGAGAGCTCAGAGCCCACAGGACAGGGGGCGTTAAACAGGGAGAGAGCTCAGAGCCCACAGGACAGGGGGCGTTAAACAGGGAGAGAGCTCAGAGCCCACAGGACAGGGGGCGTTAAACAGGGAGAGAGCTCAGAGCCCACAGGACAGGGGGCGTTAAACAGGGAGAGAGCTCAGAGCCCACAGGACAGGGGGCGTTAAACAGGGAGAGAGCTCAGAGCCCACAGGACAGGGGGCGTTAAACAGGGAGAGAGCTCAGAGCCCACAGGACAGGGGGCGTTAAACAGGGAGAGAGCTCAGAGCCCACAGGACAGGGGGCGTTAAACAGGGAGGGAGCTCAGAGCCCACAGGACAGGGGGCGTTAAACAGGGAGAGAGCTCAGAGCCCACAGGACAGGGGGCGTTAAACAGGGAGAGAGCTCAGAGCCCACAGGACAGGGGGCGTTAAACAGGGAGAGAGCTCAGAGCCCACAGGACAGGGGGCGTTAAACAGGGAGAGAGCTCAGAGCCCACAGGACAGGGGGCGTTAAACAGGGAGAGAGCTCAGAGCCCACAGGACAGGGGGCGTTAAACAGGGAGAGAGCTCAGAGCCCACAGGACAGGGGGCGTTAAACAGGGAGAGAGCTCAGAGCCCACAGGACAGGGGGCGTTAAACAGGGAGAGAGCTCAGAGCCCACAGGACAGGGGGCGTTAAACAGGGAGAGAGCTCAGAGCCCACAGGACAGGGGGCGTTAAACAGGGAGAGAGCTCAGAGCCCACAGGACAGGGGGCGTTAAACAGGGAGAGAGCTCAGAGCCCACAGGACAGGGGGCGTTAAACAGGGAGAGAGCTCAGAGCCCACAGGACAGGGGGCGTTAAACAGGGAGAGAGCTCAGAGCCCACAGGACAGGGGGCGTTAAACAGGGAGAGAGCTCAGAGCCCACAGGACAGGGGGCGTTAAACAGGGAGAGAGCTCAGAGCCCACAGGACAGGGGGCGTTAAACAGGGAGAGAGCTCAGAGCCCACAGGACAGGGGGCGTTAAACAGGGAGAGAGCTCAGAGCCCACAGGACAGGGGGCGTTAAACAGGGAGAGAGCTCAGAGCCCACAGGACAGGGGGCGTTAAACAGGGAGAGAGCTCAGAGCCCACAGGACAGGGGGCGTTAAACAGGGAGAGAGCTCAGAGCCCACAGGACAGGGGGCGTTAAACAGGGAGAGAGCTCAGAGCCCACAGGACAGGGGGCGTTAAACAGGGAGAGAGCTCAGAGCCCACAGGACAGGGGGCGTTAAACAGGGAGAGAGCTCAGAGCCCACAGGACAGGGGGCGTTAAACAGGGAGGGAGCTCAGAGCCCACAGGACAGGGGGCGTTAAACAGGGAGAGAGCTCAGAGCCCACAGGACAGGGGGCGTTAAACAGGGAGGGAGCTCAGAGCCCACAGGACAGGGGGCGTTAAACAGGGAGAGAGCTCAGAGCCCACAGGACAGGGGGCGTTAAACAGGGAGAGAGCTCAGAGCCCACAGGACAGGGGGCGTTAAACAGGGAGAGAGCTCAGAGCCCACAGGACAGGGGGCGTTAAACAGGGAGAGAGCTCAGAGCCCACAGGACAGGGGGCGTTAAACAGGGAGAGAGCTCAGAGCCCACAGGACAGGGGGCGTTAAACAGGGAGAGAGCTCAGAGCCCACAGGACAGGGGGCGTTAAACAGGGAGAGAGCTCAGAGCCCACAGGACAGGGGGCGTTAAACAGGGAGAGAGCTCAGAGCCCACAGGACAGGGGGCGTTAAACAGGGAGAGAGCTCAGAGCCCACAGGACAGGGGGCGTTAAACAGGGAGAGAGCTCAGAGCCCACAGGACAGGGGGCGTTAAACAGGGAGAGAGCTCAGAGCCCACAGGACAGGGGGCGTTAAACAGGGAGAGAGCTCAGAGCCCACAGGACAGGGGGCGTTAAACAGGGAGAGAGCTCAGAGCCCACAGGACAGGGGGCGTTAAACAGGGAGAGAGCTCAGAGCCCACAGGACAGGGGGCGTTAAACAGGGAGAGAGCTCAGAGCCCACAGGACAGGGGGCGTTAAACAGGGAGAGAGCTCAGAGCCCACAGGACAGGGGGCGTTAAACAGGGAGAGAGCTCAGAGCCCACAGGACAGGGGGCGTTAAACAGGGAGAGAGCTCAGAGCCCACAGGACAGGGGGCGTTAAACAGGGAGAGAGCTCAGAGCCCACAGGACAGGGGGCGTTAAACAGGGAGAGAGCTCAGAGCCCACAGGACAGGGGGCGTTAAACAGGGAGAGAGCTCAGAGCCCACAGGACAGGGGGCGTTAAACAGGGAGAGAGCTCAGAGCCCACAGGACAGGGGGCGTTAAACAGGGAGAGAGCTCAGAGCCCACAGGACAGGGGGCGTTAAACAGGGAGAGAGCTCAGAGCCCACAGGACAGGGGGCGTTAAACAGGGAGAGAGCTCAGAGCCCACAGGACAGGGGGCGTTAAACAGGGAGAGAGCTCAGAGCCCACAGGACAGGGGGCGTTAAACAGGGAGAGAGCTCAGAGCCCACAGGACAGGGGGCGTTAAACAGGGAGAGAGCTCAGAGCCCACAGGACAGGGGGCGTTAAACAGGGAGAGAGCTCAGAGCCCACAGGACAGGGGGCGTTAAACAGGGAGAGAGCTCAGAGCCCACAGGACAGGGGGCGTTAAACAGGGAGAGAGCTCAGAGCCCACAGGACAGGGGGCGTTAAACAGGGAGAGAGCTCAGAGCCCACAGGACAGGGGGCGTTAAACAGGGAGAGAGCTCAGAGCCCACAGGACAGGGGGCGTTAAACAGGGAGAGAGCTCAGAGCCCACAGGACAGGGGGCGTTAAACAGGGAGAGAGCTCAGAGCCCACAGGACAGGGGGCGTTAAACAGGGAGAGAGCTCAGAGCCCACAGGACAGGGGGCGTTAAACAGGGAGAGAGCTCAGAGCCCACAGGACAGGGGGCGTTAAACAGGGAGAGAGCTCAGAGCCCACAGGACAGGGGGCGTTAAACAGGGAGAGAGCTCAGAGCCCACAGGACAGGGGGCGTTAAACAGGGAGAGAGCTCAGAGCCCACAGGACAGGGGGCGTTAAACAGGGAGAGAGCTCAGAGCCCACAGGACAGGGGGCGTTAAACAGGGAGAGAGCTCAGAGCCCACAGGACAGGGGGCGTTAAACAGGGAGAGAGCTCAGAGCCCACAGGACAGGGGGCGTTAAACAGGGAGAGAGCTCAGAGCCCACAGGACAGGGGGCGTTAAACAGGGAGAGAGCTCAGAGCCCACAGGACAGGGGGCGTTAAACAGGGAGAGAGCTCAGAGCCCACAGGACAGGGGGCGTTAAACAGGGAGAGAGCTCAGAGCCCACAGGACAGGGGGCGTTAAACAGGGAGAGAGCTCAGAGCCCACAGGACAGGGGGCGTTAAACAGGGAGAGAGCTCAGAGCCCACAGGACAGGGGGCGTTAAACAGGGAGAGAGCTCAGAGCCCACAGGACAGGGGGCGTTAAACAGGGAGAGAGCTCAGAGCCCACAGGACAGGGGGCGTTAAACAGGGAGAGAGCTCAGAGCCCACAGGACAGGGGGCGTTAAACAGGGAGGGAGCTCAGAGCCCACAGGACAGGGGGCGTTAAACAGGGAGAGAGCTCAGAGCCCACAGGACAGGGGGCGTTAAACAGGGAGAGAGCTCAGAGCCCACAGGACAGGGGGCGTTAAACAGGGAGAGAGCTCAGAGCCCACAGGACAGGGGGCGTTAAACAGGGAGAGAGCTCAGAGCCCACAGGACAGGGGGCGTTAAACAGGGAGAGAGCTCAGAGCCCACAGGACAGGGGGCGTTAAACAGGGAGAGAGCTCAGAGCCCACAGGACAGGGGGCGTTAAACAGGGAGAGAGCTCAGAGCCCACAGGACAGGGGGCGTTAAACAGGGAGAGAGCTCAGAGCCCACAGGACAGGGGGCGTTAAACAGGGAGAGAGCTCAGAGCCCACAGGACAGGGGGCGTTAAACAGGGAGAGAGCTCAGAGCCCACAGGACAGGGGGCGTTAAACAGGGAGAGAGCTCAGAGCCCACAGGACAGGGGGCGTTAAACAGGGAGGGAGCTCAGAGCCCACAGGACAGGGGGCGTTAAACAGGGAGAGAGCTCAGAGCCCACAGGACAGGGGGCGTTAAACAGGGAGAGAGCTCAGAGCCCACAGGACAGGGGGCGTTAAACAGGGAGAGAGCTCAGAGCCCACAGGACAGGGGGCGTTAAACAGGGAGAGAGCTCAGAGCCCACAGGACAGGGGGCGTTAAACAGGGAGAGAGCTCAGAGCCCACAGGACAGGGGGCGTTAAACAGGGAGGAGCTCAGAGCCCACAGGACAGGGGGCGTTAAACAGGGAGAGAGCTCAGAGCCCACAGGACAGGGGGCGTTAAACAGGGAGAGAGCTCAGAGCCCACAGGACAGGGGGCGTTAAACAGGGAGAGAGCTCAGAGCCCACAGGACAGGGGGCGTTAAACAGGGAGAGAGCTCAGAGCCCACAGGACAGGGGGCGTTAAACAGGGAGAGAGCTCAGAGCCCACAGGACAGGGGGCGTTAAACAGGGAGAGAGCTCAGAGCCCACAGGACAGGGGGCGTTAAACAGGGAGAGAGCTCAGAGCCCACAGGACAGGGGGCGTTAAACAGGGAGGGAGCTCAGAGCCCACAGGACAGGGGGCGTTAAACAGGGAGAGAGCTCAGAGCCCACAGGACAGGGGGCGTTAAACAGGGAGAGAGCTCAGAGCCCACAGGACAGGGGGCGTTAAACAGGGAGAGAGCTCAGAGCCCACAGGACAGGGGGCGTTAAACAGGGAGAGAGCTCAGAGCCCACAGGACAGGGGGCGTTAAACAGGGAGAGAGCTCAGAGCCCACAGGACAGGGGGCGTTAAACAGGGAGGGAGCTCAGAGCCCACAGGACAGGGGGCGTTAAACAGGGAGAGAGCTCAGAGCCCACAGGACAGGGGGCGTTAAACAGGGAGAGAGCTCAGAGCCCACAGGACAGGGGGCGTTAAACAGGGAGAGAGCTCAGAGCCCACAGGACAGGGGGCGTTAAACAGGGAGAGAGCTCAGAGCCCACAGGACAGGGGGCGTTAAACAGGGAGAGAGCTCAGAGCCCACAGGACAGGGGGCGTTAAACAGGGAGAGAGCTCAGAGCCCACAGGACAGGGGGCGTTAAACAGGGAGAGAGCTCAGAGCCCACAGGACAGGGGGCGTTAAACAGGGAGAGAGCTCAGAGCCCACAGGACAGGGGGCGTTAAACAGGGAGAGAGCTCAGAGCCCACAGGACAGGGGGCGTTAAACAGGGAGAGAGCTCAGAGCCCACAGGACAGGGGGCGTTAAACAGGGAGAGAGCTCAGAGCCCACAGGACAGGGGGCGTTAAACAGGGAGAGAGCTCAGAGCCCACAGGACAGGGGGCGTTAAACAGGGAGAGAGCTCAGAGCCCACAGGACAGGGGGCGTTAAACAGGGAGAGAGCTCAGAGCCCACAGGACAGGGGGCGTTAAACAGGGAGAGAGCTCAGAGCCCACAGGACAGGGGGCGTTAAACAGGGAGAGAGCTCAGAGCCCACAGGACAGGGGGCGTTAAACAGGGAGAGAGCTCAGAGCCCACAGGACAGGGGGCGTTAAACAGGGAGAGAGCTCAGAGCCCACAGGACAGGGGGCGTTAAACAGGGAGAGAGCTCAGAGCCCACAGGACAGGGGGCGTTAAACAGGGAGAGAGCTCAGAGCCCACAGGACAGGGGGCGTTAAACAGGGAGAGAGCTCAGAGCCCACAGGACAGGGGGCGTTAAACAGGGAGAGAGCTCAGAGCCCACAGGACAGGGGGCGTTAAACAGGGAGAGAGCTCAGAGCCCACAGGACAGGGGGCGTTAAACAGGGAGAGAGCTCAGAGCCCACAGGACAGGGGGCGTTAAACAGGGAGAGAGCTCAGAGCCCACAGGACAGGGGGCGTTAAACAGGGAGAGAGCTCAGAGCCCACAGGACAGGGGGCGTTAAACAGGGAGAGAGCTCAGAGCCCACAGGACAGGGGGCGTTAAACAGGGAGAGAGCTCAGAGCCCACAGGACAGGGGGCGTTAAACAGGGAGAGAGCTCAGAGCCCACAGGACAGGGGGCGTTAAACAGGGAGAGAGCTCAGAGCCCACAGGACAGGGGGCGTTAAACAGGGAGAGAGCTCAGAGCCCACAGGACAGGGGGCGTTAAACAGGGAGGGAGCTCAGAGCCCACAGGACAGGGGGCGTTAAACAGGGAGAGAGCTCAGAGCCCACAGGACAGGGGGCGTTAAACAGGGAGAGAGCTCAGAGCCCACAGGACAGGGGGCGTTAAACAGGGAGAGAGCTCAGAGCCCACAGGACAGGGGGCGTTAAACAGGGAGAGAGCTCAGAGCCCACAGGACAGGGGGCGTTAAACAGGGAGAGAGCTCAGAGCCCACAGGACAGGGGGCGTTAAACAGGGAGAGAGCTCAGAGCCCACAGGACAGGGGGCGTTAAACAGGGAGAGAGCTCAGAGCCCACAGGACAGGGGGCGTTAAACAGGGAGAGAGCTCAGAGCCCACAGGACAGGGGGCGTTAAACAGGGAGAGAGCTCAGAGCCCACAGGACAGGGGGCGTTAAACAGGGAGAGAGCTCAGAGCCCACAGGACAGGGGGCGTTAAACAGGGAGAGAGCTCAGAGCCCACAGGACAGGGGGCGTTAAACAGGGAGAGAGCTCAGAGCCCACAGGACAGGGGGCGTTAAACAGGGAGAGAGCTCAGAGCCCACAGGACAGGGGGCGTTAAACAGGGAGAGAGCTCAGAGCCCACAGGACAGGGGGCGTTAAACAGGGAGAGAGCTCAGAGCCCACAGGACAGGGGGCGTTAAACAGGGAGAGAGCTCAGAGCCCACAGGACAGGGGGCGTTAAACAGGGAGAGAGCTCAGAGCCCACAGGACAGGGGGCGTTAAACAGGGAGAGAGCTCAGAGCCCACAGGACAGGGGGCGTTAAACAGGGAGAGAGCTCAGAGCCCACAGGACAGGGGGCGTTAAACAGGGAGAGAGCTCAGAGCCCACAGGACAGGGGGCGTTAAACAGGGAGAGAGCTCAGAGCCCACAGGACAGGGGGCGTTAAACAGGGAGAGAGCTCAGAGCCCACAGGACAGGGGGCGTTAAACAGGGAGAGAGCTCAGAGCCCACAGGACAGGGGGCGTTAAACAGGGAGAGAGCTCAGA
This sequence comes from Carcharodon carcharias, assembly GCF_017639515.1. Taxonomy (NCBI): domain Eukaryota; kingdom Metazoa; phylum Chordata; class Chondrichthyes; order Lamniformes; family Lamnidae; genus Carcharodon; species Carcharodon carcharias. Next base: position 71,832 of record NW_024470858.1, read on the forward strand.
GCCCACAGGACAGGGGGCGTTAAACAGGGAGGGAGCTCAGAGCCCACAGGACAGGGGGCGTTAAACAGGGAGAGAGCTCAGAGCCCACAGGACAGGGGGCGTTAAACAGGGAGAGAGCTCAGAGCCCACAGGACAGGGGGCGTTAAACAGGGAGAGAGCTCAGAGCCCACAGGACAGGGGGCGTTAAACAGGGAGAGAGCTCAGAGCCCACAGGACAGGGGGCGTTAAACAGGGAGAGAGCTCAGAGCCCACAGGACAGGGGGCGTTAAACAGGGAGAGAGCTCAGAGCCCACAGGACAGGGGGCGTTAAACAGGGAGAGAGCTCAGAGCCCACAGGACAGGGGGCGTTAAACAGGGAGAGAGCTCAGAGCCCACAGGACAGGGGGCGTTAAACAGGGAGAGAGCTCAGAGCCCACAGGACAGGGGGCGTTAAACAGGGAGAGAGCTCAGAGCCCACAGGACAGGGGGCGTTAAACAGGGAGAGAGCTCAGAGCCCACAGGACAGGGGGCGTTAAACAGGGAGAGAGCTCAGAGCCCACAGGACAGGGGGCGTTAAACAGGGAGAGAGCTCAGAGCCCACAGGACAGGGGGCGTTAAACAGGGAGAGAGCTCAGAGCCCACAGGACAGGGGGCGTTAAACAGGGAGGGAGCTCAGAGCCCACAGGACAGGGGGCGTTAAACAGGGAGAGAGCTCAGAGCCCACAGGACAGGGGGCGTTAAACAGGGAGAGAGCTCAGAGCCCACAGGACAGGGGGCGTTAAACAGGGAGAGAGCTCAGAGCCCACAGGACAGGGGGCGTTAAACAGGGAGAGAGCTCAGAGCCCACAGGACAGGGGGCGTTAAACAGGGAGAGAGCTCAGAGCCCACAGGACAGGGGGCGTTAAACAGGGAGAGAGCTCAGAGCCCACAGGACAGGGGGCGTTAAACAGGGAGAGAGCTCAGAGCCCACAGGACAGGGGGCGTTAAACAGGGAGAGAGCTCAGAGCCCACAGGACAGGGGGCGTTAAACAGGGAGAGAGCTCAGAGCCCACAGGACAGGGGGCGTTAAACAGGGAGAGAGCTCAGAGCCCACAGGACAGGGGGCGTTAAACAGGGAGAGAGCTCAGAGCCCACAGGACAGGGGGCGTTAAACAGGGAGAGAGCTCAGAGCCCACAGGACAGGGGGCGTTAAACAGGGAGAGAGCTCAGAGCCCACAGGACAGGGGGCGTTAAACAGGGAGAGAGCTCAGAGCCCACAGGACAGGGGGCGTTAAACAGGGAGAGAGCTCAGAGCCCACAGGACAGGGGGCGTTAAACAGGGAGAGAGCTCAGAGCCCACAGGACAGGGGGCGTTAAACAGGGAGAGAGCTCAGAGCCCACAGGACAGGGGGCGTTAAACAGGGAGAGAGCTCAGAGCCCACAGGACAGGGGGCGTTAAACAGGGAGAGAGCTCAGAGCCCACAGGACAGGGGGCGTTAAACAGGGAGAGAGCTCAGAGCCCACAGGACAGGGGGCGTTAAACAGGGAGAGAGCTCAGAGCCCACAGGACAGGGGGCGTTAAACAGGGAGAGAGCTCAGAGCCCACAGGACAGGGGGCGTTAAACAGGGAGAGAGCTCAGAGCCCACAGGACAGGGGGCGTTAAACAGGGAGAGAGCTCAGAGCCCACAGGACAGGGGGCGTTAAACAGGGAGAGAGCTCAGAGCCCACAGGACAGGGGGCGTTAAACAGGGAGAGAGCTCAGAGCCCACAGGACAGGGGGCGTTAAACAGGGAGAGAGCTCAGAGCCCACAGGACAGGGGGCGTTAAACAGGGAGAGAGCTCAGAGCCCACAGGACAGGGGGCGTTAAACAGGGAGAGAGCTCAGAGCCCACAGGACAGGGGGCGTTAAACAGGGAGAGAGCTCAGAGCCCACAGGACAGGGGGCGTTAAACAGGGAGAGAGCTCAGAGCCCACAGGACAGGGGGCGTTAAACAGGGAGAGAGCTCAGAGCCCACAGGACAGGGGGCGTTAAACAGGGAGAGAGCTCAGAGCCCACAGGACAGGGGGCGTTAAACAGGGAGAGAGCTCAGAGCCCACAGGACAGGGGGCGTTAAACAGGGAGAGAGCTCAGAGCCCACAGGACAGGGGGCGTTAAACAGGGAGAGAGCTCAGAGCCCACAGGACAGGGGGCGTTAAACAGGGAGAGAGCTCAGAGCCCACAGGACAGGGGGCGTTAAACAGGGAGAGAGCTCAGAGCCCACAGGACAGGGGGCGTTAAACAGGGAGAGAGCTCAGAGCCCACAGGACAGGGGGCGTTAAACAGGGAGAGAGCTCAGAGCCCACAGGACAGGGGGCGTTAAACAGGGAGAGAGCTCAGAGCCCACAGGACAGGGGGCGTTAAACAGGGAGAGAGCTCAGAGCCCACAGGACAGGGGGCGTTAAACAGGGAGAGAGCTCAGAGCCCACAGGACAGGGGGCGTTAAACAGGGAGAGAGCTCAGAGCCCACAGGACAGGGGGCGTTAAACAGGGAGAGAGCTCAGAGCCCACAGGACAGGGGGCGTTAAACAGGGAGAGAGCTCAGAGCCCACAGGACAGGGGGCGTTAAACAGGGAGAGAGCTCAGAGCCCACAGGACAGGGGGCGTTAAACAGGGAGAGAGCTCAGAGCCCACAGGACAGGGGGCGTTAAACAGGGAGAGAGCTCAGAGCCCACAGGACAGGGGGCGTTAAACAGGGAGAGAGCTCAGAGCCCACAGGACAGGGGGCGTTAAACAGGGAGAGAGCTCAGAGCCCACAGGACAGGGGGCGTTAAACAGGGAGAGAGCTCAGAGCCCACAGGACAGGGGGCGTTAAACAGGGAGAGAGCTCAGAGCCCACAGGACAGGGGGCGTTAAACAGGGAGGGAGCTCAGAGCCCACAGGACAGGGGGCGTTAAACAGGGAGAGAGCTCAGAGCCCACAGGACAGGGGGCGTTAAACAGGGAGAGAGCTCAGAGCCCACAGGACAGGGGGCGTTAAACAGGGAGAGAGCTCAGAGCCCACAGGACAGGGGGCGTTAAACAGGGAGAGAGCTCAGAGCCCACAGGACAGGGGGCGTTAAACAGGGAGAGAGCTCAGAGCCCACAGGACAGGGGGCGTTAAACAGGGAGAGAGCTCAGAGCCCACAGGACAGGGGGCGTTAAACAGGGAGAGAGCTCAGAGCCCACAGGACAGGGGGCGTTAAACAGGGAGAGAGCTCAGAGCCCACAGGACAGGGGGCGTTAAACAGGGAGAGAGCTCAGAGCCCACAGGACAGGGGGCGTTAAACAGGGAGAGAGCTCAGAGCCCACAGGACAGGGGGCGTTAAACAGGGAGAGAGCTCAGAGCCCACAGGACAGGGGGCGTTAAACAGGGAGAGAGCTCAGAGCCCACAGGACAGGGGGCGTTAAACAGGGAGAGAGCTCAGAGCCCACAGGACAGGGGGCGTTAAACAGGGAGAGAGCTCAGAGCCCACAGGACAGGGGGCGTTAAACAGGGAGAGAGCTCAGAGCCCACAGGACAGGGGGCGTTAAACAGGGAGAGAGCTCAGAGCCCACAGGACAGGGGGCGTTAAACAGGGAGAGAGCTCAGAGCCCACAGGACAGGGGGCGTTAAACAGGGAGAGAGCTCAGAGCCCACAGGACAGGGGGCGTTAAACAGGGAGAGAGCTCAGAGCCCACAGGACAGGGGGCGTTAAACAGGGAGAGAGCTCAGAGCCCACAGGACAGGGGGCGTTAAACAGGGAGAGAGCTCAGAGCCCACAGGACAGGGGGCGTTAAACAGGGAGGGAGCTCAGAGCCCACAGGACAGGGGGCGTTAAACAGGGAGAGAGCTCAGAGCCCACAGGACAGGGGGCGTTAAACAGGGAGGGAGCTCAGAGCCCACAGGACAGGGGGCGTTAAACAGGGAGAGAGCTCAGAGCCCACAGGACAGGGGGCGTTAAACAGGGAGGGAGCTCAGAGCCCACAGGACAGGGGGCGTTAAACAGGGAGAGAGCTCAGAGCCCACAGGACAGGGGGCGTTAAACAGGGAGAGAGCTCAGAGCCCACAGGACAGGGGGCGTTAAACAGGGAGAGAGCTCAGAGCCCACAGGACAGGGGGCGTTAAACAGGGAGAGAGCTCAGAGCCCACAGGACAGGGGGCGTTAAACAGGGAGAGAGCTCAGAGCCCACAGGACAGGGGGCGTTAAACAGGGAGAGAGCTCAGAGCCCACAGGACAGGGGGCGTTAAACAGGGAGGGAGCTCAGAGCCCACAGGACAGGGGGCGTTAAACAGGGAGAGAGCTCAGAGCCCACAGGACAGGGGGCGTTAAACAGGGAGAGAGCTCAGAGCCCACAGGACAGGGGGCGTTAAACAGGGAGGGAGCTCAGAGCCCACAGGACAGGGGGCGTTAAACAGGGAGAGAGCTCAGAGCCCACAGGACAGGGGGCGTTAAACAGGGAGAGAGCTCAGAGCCCACAGGACAGGGGGCGTTAAACAGGGAGAGAGCTCAGAGCCCACAGGACAGGGGGCGTTAAACAGGGAGAGAGCTCAGAGCCCACAGGACAGGGGGCGTTAAACAGGGAGAGAGCTCAGAGCCCACAGGACAGGGGGCGTTAAACAGGGAGAGAGCTCAGAGCCCACAGGACAGGGGGCGTTAAACAGGGAGAGAGCTCAGAGCCCACAGGACAGGGGGCGTTAAACAGGGAGAGAGCTCAGAGCCCACAGGACAGGGGGCGTTAAACAGGGAGAGAGCTCAGAGCCCACAGGACAGGGGGCGTTAAACAGGGAGGGAGCTCAGAGCCCACAGGACAGGGGGCGTTAAACAGGGAGAGAGCTCAGAGCCCACAGGACAGGGGGCGTTAAACAGGGAGAGAGCTCAGAGCCCACAGGACAGGGGGCGTTAAACAGGGAGGGAGCTCAGAGCCCACAGGACAGGGGGCGTTAAACAGGGAGGGAGCTCAGAGCCCACAGGACAGGGGGCGTTAAACAGGGAGAGAGCTCAGAGCCCACAGGACAGGGGGCGTTAAACAGGGAGGGAGCTCAGAGCCCACAGGACAGGGGGCGTTAAACAGGGAGAGAGCTCAGAGCCCACAGGACAGGGGGCGTTAAACAGGGAGAGAGCTCAGAGCCCACAGGACAGGGGGCGTTAAACAGGGAGAGAGCTCAGAGCCCACAGGACAGGGGGCGTTAAACAGGGAGAGAGCTCAGAGCCCACAGGACAGGGGGCGTTAAACAGGGAGAGAGCTCAGAGCCCACAGGACAGGGGGCGTTAAACAGGGAGAGAGCTCAGAGCCCACAGGACAGGGGGCGTTAAACAGGGAGAGAGCTCAGAGCCCACAGGACAGGGGGCGTTAAACAGGGAGAGAGCTCAGAGCCCACAGGACAGGGGGCGTTAAACAGGGAGAGAGCTCAGAGCCCACAGGACAGGGGGCGTTAAACAGGGAGAGAGCTCAGAGCCCACAGGACAGGGGGCGTTAAACAGGGAGAGAGCTCAGAGCCCACAGGACAGGGGGCGTTAAACAGGGAGAGAGCTCAGAGCCCACAGGACAGGGGGCGTTAAACAGGGAGAGAGCTCAGAGCCCACAGGACAGGGGGCGTTAAACAGGGAGAGAGCTCAGAGCCCACAGGACAGGGGGCGTTAAACAGGGAGAGAGCTCAGAGCCCACAGGACAGGGGGCGTTAAACAGGGAGAGAGCTCAGAGCCCACAGGACAGGGGGCGTTAAACAGGGAGAGAGCTCAGAGCCCACAGGACAGGGGGCGTTAAACAGGGAGAGAGCTCAGAGCCCACAGGACAGGGGGCGTTAAACAGGGAGAGAGCTCAGAGCCCACAGGACAGGGGGCGTTAAACAGGGAGAGAGCTCAGAGCCCACAGGACAGGGGGCGTTAAACAGGGAGAGAGCTCAGAGCCCACAGGACAGGGGGCGTTAAACAGGGAGAGAGCTCAGAGCCCACAGGACAGGGGGCGTTAAACAGGGAGGGAGCTCAGAGCCCACAGGACAGGGGGCGTTAAACAGGGAGAGAGCTCAGAGCCCACAGGACAGGGGGCGTTAAACAGGGAGAGAGCTCAGAGCCCACAGGACAGGGGGCGTTAAACAGGGAGAGAGCTCAGAGCCCACAGGACAGGGGGCGTTAAACAGGGAGAGAGCTCAGAGCCCACAGGACAGGGGGCGTTAAACAGGGAGAGAGCTCAGAGCCCACAGGACAGGGGGCGTTAAACAGGGAGGAGCTCAGAGCCCACAGGACAGGGGGCGTTAAACAGGGAGAGAGCTCAGAGCCCACAGGACAGGGGGCGTTAAACAGGGAGAGAGCTCAGAGCCCACAGGACAGGGGGCGTTAAACAGGGAGAGAGCTCAGAGCCCACAGGACAGGGGGCGTTAAACAGGGAGAGAGCTCAGAGCCCACAGGACAGGGGGCGTTAAACAGGGAGAGAGCTCAGAGCCCACAGGACAGGGGGCGTTAAACAGGGAGGGAGCTCAGAGCCCACAGGACAGGGGGCGTTAAACAGGGAGAGAGCTCAGAGCCCACAGGACAGGGGGCGTTAAACAGGGAGAGAGCTCAGAGCCCACAGGACAGGGGGCGTTAAACAGGGAGAGAGCTCAGAGCCCACAGGACAGGGGGCGTTAAACAGGGAGAGAGCTCAGAGCCCACAGGACAGGGGGCGTTAAACAGGGAGAGAGCTCAGAGCCCACAGGACAGGGGGCGTTAAACAGGGAGAGAGCTCAGAGCCCACAGGACAGGGGGCGTTAAACAGGGAGAGAGCTCAGAGCCCACAGGACAGGGGGCGTTAAACAGGGAGAGAGCTCAGAGCCCACAGGACAGGGGGCGTTAAACAGGGAGAGAGCTCAGAGCCCACAGGACAGGGGGCGTTAAACAGGGAGGGAGCTCAGAGCCCACAGGACAGGGGGCGTTAAACAGGGAGGGAGCTCAGAGCCCACAGGACAGGGGGCGTTAAACAGGGAGAGAGCTCAGAGCCCACAGGACAGGGGGCGTTAAACAGGGAGAGAGCTCAGAGCCCACAGGACAGGGGGCGTTAAACAGGGAGGGAGCTCAGAGCCCACAGGACAGGGGGCGTTAAACAGGGAGAGAGCTCAGAGCCCACAGGACAGGGGGCGTTAAACAGGGAGAGAGCTCAGAGCCCACAGGACAGGGGGCGTTAAACAGGGAGAGAGCTCAGAGCCCACAGGACAGGGGGCGTTAAACAGGGAGAGAGCTCAGAGCCCACAGGACAGGGGGCGTTAAACAGGGAGAGAGCTCAGAGCCCACAGGACAGGGGGCGTTAAACAGGGAGAGAGCTCAGAGCCCACAGGACAGGGGGCGTTAAACAGGGAGAGAGCTCAGAGCCCACAGGACAGGGGGCGTTAAACAGGGAGAGAGCTCAGAGCCCACAGGACAGGGGGCGTTAAACAGGGAGAGAGCTCAGAGCCCACAGGACAGGGGGCGTTAAACAGGGAGGGAGCTCAGAGCCCACAGGACAGGGGGCGTTAAACAGGGAGGGAGCTCAGAGCCCACAGGACAGGGGGCGTTAAACAGGGAGAGAGCTCAGAGCCCACAGGACAGGGGGCGTTAAACAGGGAGAGAGCTCAGAGCCCACAGGACAGGGGGCGTTAAACAGGGAGAGAGCTCAGAGCCCACAGGACAGGGGGCGTTAAACAGGGAGAGAGCTCAGAGCCCACAGGACAGGGGGCGTTAAACAGGGAGGGAGCTCAGAGCCCACAGGACAGGGGGCGTTAAACAGGGAGAGAGCTCAGAGCCCACAGGACAGGGGGCGTTAAACAGGGAGAGAGCTCAGAGCCCACAGGACAGGGGGCGTTAAACAGGGAGAGAGCTCAGAGCCCACAGGACAGGGGGCGTTAAACAGGGAGGGAGCTCAGAGCCCACAGGACAGGGGGCGTTAAACAGGGAGGGAGCTCAGAGCCCACAGGACAGGGGGCGTTAAACAGGGAGAGAGCTCAGAGCCCACAGGACAGGGGGCGTTAAACAGGGAGAGAGCTCAGAGCCCACAGGACAGGGGGCGTTAAACAGGGAGAGAGCTCAGAGCCCACAGGACAGGGGGCGTTAAACAGGGAGAGAGCTCAGAGCCCACAGGACAGGGGGCGTTAAACAGGGAGAGAGCTCAGAGCCCACAGGACAGGGGGCGTTAAACAGGGAGAGAGCTCAGAGCCCACAGGACAGGGGGCGTTAAACAGGGAGAGAGCTCAGAGCCCACAGGACAGGGGGCGTTAAACAGGGAGAGAGCTCAGAGCCCACAGGACAGGGGGCGTTAAACAGGGAGAGAGCTCAGAGCCCACAGGACAGGGGGCGTTAAACAGGGAGAGAGCTCAGAGCCCACAGGACAGGGGGCGTTAAACAGGGAGGGAGCTCAGAGCCCACAGGACAGGGGGCGTTAAACAGGGAGGGAGCTCAGAGCCCACAGGACAGGGGGCGTTAAACAGGGAGAGAGCTCAGAGCCCACAGGACAGGGGGCGTTAAACAGGGAGGGAGCTCAGAGCCCACAGGACAGGGGGCGTTAAACAGGGAGGGAGCTCAGAGCCCACAGGACAGGGGGCGTTAAACAGGGAGAGAGCTCAGAGCCCACAGGACAGGGGGCGTTAAACAGGGAGAGAGCTCAGAGCCCACAGGACAGGGGGCGTTAAACAGGGAGGGAGCTCAGAGCCCACAGGACAGGGGGCGTTAAACAGGGAGAGAGCTCAGAGCCCACAGGACAGGGGGCGTTAAACAGGGAGAGAGCTCAGAGCCCACAGGACAGGGGGCGTTAAACAGGGAGGGAGCTCAGAGCCCACAGGACAGGGGGCGTTAAACAGGGAGAGAGCTCAGAGCCCACAGGACAGGGGGCGTTAAACAGGGAGAGAGCTCAGAGCCCACAGGACAGGGGGCGTTAAACAGGGAGAGAGCTCAGAGCCCACAGGACAGGGGGCGTTAAACAGGGAGAGAGCTCAGAGCCCACAGGACAGGGGGCGTTAAACAGGGAGAGAGCTCAGAGCCCACAGGACAGGGGGCGTTAAACAGGGAGAGAGCTCAGAGCCCACAGGACAGGGGGCGTTAAACAGGGAGGGAGCTCAGAGCCCACAGGACAGGGGGCGTTAAACAGGGAGAGAGCTCAGAGCCCACAGGACAGGGGGCGTTAAACAGGGAGAGAGCTCAGAGCCCACAGGACAGGGGGCGTTAAACAGGGAGAGAGCTCAGAGCCCACAGGACAGGGGGCGTTAAACAGGGAGAGAGCTCAGAGCCCACAGGACAGGGGGCGTTAAACAGGGAGGGAGCTCAGAGCCCACAGGACAGGGGGCGTTAAACAGGGAGAGAGCTCAGAGCCCACAGGACAGGGGGCGTTAAACAGGGAGAGAGCTCAGAGCCCACAGGACAGGGGGCGTTAAACAGGGAGAGAGCTCAGAGCCCACAGGACAGGGGGCGTTAAACAGGGAGAGAGCTCAGAGCCCACAGGACAGGGGGCGTTAAACAGGGAGAGAGCTCAGAGCCCACAGGACAGGGGGCGTTAAACAGGGAGAGAGCTCAGAGCCCACAGGACAGGGGGCGTTAAACAGGGAGAGAGCTCAGAGCCCACAGGACAGGGGGCGTTAAACAGGGAGAGAGCTCAGAGCCCACAGGACAGGGGGCGTTAAACAGGGAGGGAGCTCAGAGCCCACAGGACAGGGGGCGTTAAACAGGGAGAGAGCTCAGAGCCCACAGGACAGGGGGCGTTAAACAGGGAGAGAGCTCAGAGCCCACAGGACAGGGGGCGTTAAACAGGGAGAGAGCTCAGAGCCCACAGGACAGGGGGCGTTAAACAGGGAGAGAGCTCAGAGCCCACAGGACAGGGGGCGTTAAACAGGGAGGGAGCTCAGAGCCCACAGGACAGGGGGCGTTAAACAGGGAGGGAGCTCAGAGCCCACAGGACAGGGGGCGTTAAACAGGGAGAGAGCTCAGAGCCCACAGGACAGGGGGCGTTAAACAGGGAGAGAGCTCAGAGCCCACAGGACAGGGGGCGTTAAACAGGGAGAGAGCTCAGAGCCCACAGGACAGGGGGCGTTAAACAGGGAGAGAGCTCAGAGCCCACAGGACAGGGGGCGTTAAACAGGGAGAGAGCTCAGAGCCCACAGGACAGGGGGCGTTAAACAGGGAGAGAGCTCAGAGCCCACAGGACAGGGGGCGTTAAACAGGGAGAGAGCTCAGAGCCCACAGGACAGGGGGCGTTAAACAGGGAGAGAGCTCAGAGCCCACAGGACAGGGGGCGTTAAACAGGGAGAGAGCTCAGAGCCCACAGGACAGGGGGCGTTAAACAGGGAGAGAGCTCAGAGCCCACAGGACAGGGGGCGTTAAACAGGGAGAGAGCTCAGAGCCCACAGGACAGGGGGCGTTAAACAGGGAGGGAGCTCAGAGCCCACAGGACAGGGGGCGTTAAACAGGGAGAGAGCTCAGAGCCCACAGGACAGGGGGCGTTAAACAGGGAGGGAGCTCAGAGCCCACAGGACAGGGGGCGTTAAACAGGGAGAGAGCTCAGAGCCCACAGGACAGGGGGCGTTAAACAGGGAGGGAGCTCAGAGCCCACAGGACAGGGGGCGTTAAACAGGGAGAGAGCTCAGAGCCCACAGGACAGGGGGCGTTAAACAGGGAGAGAGCTCAGAGCCCACAGGACAGGGGGCGTTAAACAGGGAGGGAGCTCAGAGCCCACAGGACAGGGGGCGTTAAACAGGGAGAGAGCTCAGAGCCCACAGGACAGGGGGCGTTAAACAGGGAGAGAGCTCAGAGCCCACAGGACAGGGGGCGTTAAACAGGGAGAGAGCTCAGAGCCCACAGGACAGGGGGCGTTAAACAGGGAGAGAGCTCAGAGCCCACAGGACAGGGGGCGTTAAACAGGGAGAGAGCTCAGAGCCCACAGGACAGGGGGCGTTAAACAGGGAGAGAGCTCAGAGCCCACAGGACAGGGGGCGTTAAACAGGGAGAGAGCTCAGAGCCCACAGGACAGGGGGCGTTAAACAGGGAGGGAGCTCAGAGCCCACAGGACAGGGGGCGTTAAACAGGGAGGGAGCTCAGAGCCCACAGGACAGGGGGCGTTAAACAGGGAGAGAGCTCAGAGCCCACAGGACAGGGGGCGTTAAACAGGGAGAGAGCTCAGAGCCCACAGGACAGGGGGCGTTAAACAGGGAGAGAGCTCAGAGCCCACAGGACAGGGGGCGTTAAACAGGGAGAGAGCTCAGAGCCCACAGGACAGGGGGCGTTAAACAGGGAGAGAGCTCAGAGCCCACAGGACAGGGGGCGTTAAACAGGGAGAGAGCTCAGAGCCCACAGGACAGGGGGCGTTAAACAGGGAGAGAGCTCAGAGCCCACAGGACAGGGGGCGTTAAACAGGGAGGGAGCTCAGGAGCCCACAGGACAGGGGGCGTTTAAACAGGGAGAGAGCTCCAGAGCCCAGCAGGGACAGGAGGCCAGGGGGCGTTTAAACAGGGAGGAGCTCAGAGCCCACAGGAACAGGGGGCCGTTAAGCAGGGAGAGGAGCTCAGAGCCCACAGGACAGGGGGCGTTAAACAGGGAGGGAGCTCAGAGCCCACAGGACAGGGGGCGTTAAACAGGGAGAGAGCTCAGAGCCCACAGGACAGGGGGCGTAAACAGGGAGGAGCTCAGAGCCCACAGGACAAGGGGGCGTTAAACAGGGAGAGAGCTCAGAGCCCACAGGACAGGGGGCGATAAACAGGGAGAGAGCTCAGAGCCCCACAGGACAGGGGGGCGTTTAAACAGGGAGGAGCTCAGAGCCCACAGGACAGGGGGCGTGTGAAACAGGGGAGAGAGCTCAGAGCCCAAGGACAGGGGGCGTTAAACAGGGAGAGGAGCTCAGAGCCACAGGACAGGGGGCGTTTAAACAGGGAGAGAGCTCAGAGCCCACAGGAGCAGGGGGCGTTAACAGGGAGAGAGCTCAGAGCCCACAGGACAGGGGGCGTTAAACAGGGAGAGAGCTCAGAGCCCACAGGACAGGGGGCGTTAAACAGGGAGAGAGCTCAGAGCCCACAGGACAGGGGGCGTTAAACAGGGAGAGAGCTCAGAGCCCACAGGACAGGGGGCGTTAAACAGGGAGAGAGCTCAGAGCCCACAGGACAGGGGGCGTTAAACAGGGAGGGAGCTCAGAGCCCACAGGACAGGGGGCGTTAAACAGGGAGGGAGCTCAGAGCCCACAGGACAGGGGGCGTTAAACAGGGAGAGAGCTCAGAGCCCACAGGACAGGGGGCGTTAAACAGGGAGAGAGCTCAGAGCCCACAGGACAGGGGGCGTTAAACAGGGAGAGAGCTCAGAGCCCACAGGACAGGGGGCGTTAAACAGGGAGAGAGCTCAGAGCCCACAGGACAGGGGGCGTTAAACAGGGAGGGAGCTCAGAGCCCACAGGACAGGGGGCGTTAAACAGGGAGAGAGCTCAGAGCCCACAGGACAGGTGGGGCGTTAAACAGGGAGAGAGCTCAGAGCCCACAGGACAGGGGCGTTAAACAGGGAGAGAGCTCAGAGCCCACAGGACAGGGGGGCGTTAAACAGGGAGTGAGCTCAGAGCCCAAGGACAGGGGGCGTTAAACAGGGAGGAGAGCTCAGAGCCCACAGGACAGGGGGCGTTAAACAGGGAGAGGAGCTCAGAGCCCACAGGACAGGGGGCGTTAAACAGGGAGAGAGCTCAGAGCCCACAGGACAGGGGGCGTTAAACAGGGAGAGAGCTCAGAGCCCACAGGACAGGGGGCGTTAAACAGGGAGTGAGCTCAGAGCCCACAGGACAGGGGGCGTAAACAGGGAGAGAGCTCAGAGCCCACAGGACAGGGGGCGTTAAACAGGAGGAGAGCTCAGAGCCCACAGGACAGGGGGCGTTAAACAGGGAGAGAGCTCAGAGCCCACAGGACAGGGGGCGTTAAACAGGGAGGGAGCTCAGAGCCCACAGGACAGGGGGCGTTAAACAGGGAGAGAGCTCCGAGCCCACAGGACAGGGGGCGTTAAACAGGGAGAGAGCTCAGAGCCCACAGGACAGGGGGCGTTAAACAGGGAGAGAGCTCAGAGCCCACAGGACAGGGGGCGTTAAACAGGGAGAGAGCTCAGAGCCCACAGGACAGGGGGTGTTAAACAGGGAGGGAGCTCAGAGCCCACAGGACAGGGGGTGTTAAACAGGGAGGGAGCTCAGAGCCCACAGGACAGGGGGCAGTTAAACAGGGAGAGAGCTCAGAGCCCACAGGACAGTGGGGCGTTTAAACAGGGGGGGGGGGAGAGGAGCGTCAAGCCCACAGGACAGGGGGCGTTAAACAGGGAGAGAGCTCAGGAGCCCACAGGACAGGGGGTCGTTAAACCAGGGAGAGAGCTCAGAGCCCACAGGACAGGGGGCGTTAAACAGGGAGAGAGCTCAGAGCCACAGGACAGGGGGGCGTTAAACAGGGAGAGAGCTCAGAGCCCACAGGACAGGGGGCGTTAAACAGGAGAGGAGCTCAGAGCCCACAGGACAGGGGGGCGTTAAACAGGGAGAGAGGCTCAGAGCCCACAGGACAGGGGGCGTTAAACAGGGGGCGTTAATACAGGGGAGGAGCTCAGAGCCCACAGGACAGGGGGCGTTAAAACCAGGAGAGAGCTCAGAGCCCACAGGAACAGGGGGCGTTAAACAGGGAGGGAGCTCAGAGCCCACAGGACAGGGGGCGTTAAACAGGGAGAGAGCTCAGAGCCCACAGGACAGGGGGCGTTAAACAGGGAGGGAGCTCAGAGCCCACAGGACAGGGGGCGTTAAACAGGGAGAGAGCTCAGAGCCCACAGGACAGGGGGCGTTAAACAGGGAGAGAGCTCAGAGCCCACAGGACAGGGGGCGTTAAACAGGGAGAGAGCTCAGAGCCCACAGGACAGGGGGCGTTAAACAGGGAGGAGCTCAGAGCCCACAGGACAGGGGGCGTTAAACAGGGAGAGAGCTCAGAGCCCACAGGACAGGGGGCGTTAAACAGGGAGAGAGCTCAGAGCCCACAGGACAGGGGGGCGTTAAACAGGGAGGGAGCTCAGAGCCCACAGGACAGGGGGCGTTAAACAGGGAGAGAGCTCAGAGCCCACAGGACAGGGGGCGTTAAACAGGGAGAGAGCTCAGAGCCCACAGGACAGGGGGCGTTAAAACAGGGAGAGAGCTCAGAGCCCACAGGACAGGGGGCGTTAAACAGGGAGAGAGCTCAGAGCCCACAGGACAGGGGGCGTTAAACAGGGAGGGAGCTCAGAGCCCACAGGACAGGGGGCGTTAAACAGGGAGAGAGCTCAGAGCCCACAGGACAGGGGGCGTTAAACAGGGAGAGAGCTCAGAGCCCACAGGACAGGGGGCGTTAAACAGGGAGAGAGCTCAGAGCCCACAGGACAGGGGGCGTTAAACAGGGAGGGAGCTCAGAGCCCACAGGACAGGGGGCGTTAAACAGGGAGAGAGCTCAGAGCCCACAGGACAGGGGGTGTTAAACAGGGAGAGAGCTCAGAGCCCACAGGACAGGGGGCGTTAAACAGGGAGAGAGCTCAGAGCCCACAGGACAGGGGGCGTTAAACAGGGAGAGAGCTCAGAGCCCACAGGACAGGGGGCGTTAAACAGGGAGGGAGCTCAGAGCCCACAGGACAGGGGGCGTTAAACAGGGAGAGAGCTCAGAGCCCACAGGACAGGGGGCGTTAAACACGGGAGAGAGCTCAGAGCCCACAGGACAGGGGGCGTTAAACAGGGAGAGAGCTCAGAGCCCACAGGACAGGGGGCGTTTAAACAGGGAGAGAGCTCAGAGCCCCCACAGGACAGGGGGCGTAAACAGGGAGGAGTCTCAGAGCCCACAGGACAGGGGGCGTTAAACAGGGAGAGAGCTCAGAGCCCACAGGACAGGGGGCGTTAAACAGGGAGAGCGCTCAGAGCCCACAGGACAGGGGGCGTTAAACAGGGAGAGAGCTCAGAGCTGTCCATTCCAGCCTTCCCCCTCTGTCTCACTCTACCCCTTACCCTGCCCCTCCCTCACTCCCACACTCACTCCCCCTCCCTCACTCCCACACTCACTCCCCCTCCCTCACTCCCACACTCACTCCCCCTCCCTCACTCCCACACTCACTCCCCCTCCCTCACTCCCACACTCACTCCCCCTCCCTCACTCCCACACTCACTCCCCTCCCTCACT
This sequence comes from Carcharodon carcharias, assembly GCF_017639515.1. Classification (NCBI taxonomy): domain Eukaryota; kingdom Metazoa; phylum Chordata; class Chondrichthyes; order Lamniformes; family Lamnidae; genus Carcharodon; species Carcharodon carcharias. Next base: position 86,909 of record NW_024470858.1, read on the forward strand.
CCCACACTCACTCCCCCTCCCTCACTCCCACACTCACTCCCCCTCCCTCACTCCCACACTCACTCCCCCTCCCTCACTCCCACCGCCTCACTCCCCCTCCCTCACTCCCACACTCCCTCCCCCTCCCTCACTCTCCCTCCCTCACTCCCACCGCCTCACTCCCCCTCCCTCACTCCCACACTCCCTCCCCCTCCCTCACTCTCACCGCCTCACTCCCCCTCCCTCACTCCCACACTCACTCCCCCTCCCTCACTCCCACACTCACTCCCCCTCCCTCACTCCCACACTCACTCCCCCTCCCTCACTCCCACACTCACTCCCCCTCCCTCACTCCCACACTCACTCCCCCTCCCTCACTCCCACACTCACTCCCCCTCCCTCACTCCCACCACCTCACTCCCCCTCCCTCACTCCCACACTCCCTCCCCTCCCTCACTCCCACACTCACTCCCCCTCCCTCACTCCCACACTCACTCCCCCTCCCTCACTCCCACACTCACTCCCCCTCCCTCACTCCCACACTCACTCCCCCTCCCTCACTCCCACACTCACTCCCCCTCCCTCACTCCCTCACTCACTCCCCCTCCCTCAGTCCCACACTCACTCCCCCTCCCTCACTCCCACACTCACTCCCCCTCCCTCACTCCCACACTCACTCCCCCTCCCTCACTCCCACACTCACTCCCCCTCCCTCACTCCCACACTCACTCCCCCTCACTCACTCCCACACTCACTCCCCCTCCCTCACTCCCACACTCACTCCCCCTCCCTCACTCCCCCTCCCTCACTCCCACACTCACTCCCCCTCCCTCACTCCCACACTCACTCCCCCTCCCTCACTCCCACACTCACTCCCCCTCCCTCACTCCCACACTCACTCCCCCTCCCTCACTCCCACACTCACTCCCCCTCCCTCACTCCCACCGCCTCACTCCCCCTCCCTCACTCCCACACTCCCTCCCCTCCCTCACTCCCACACTCACTCCCCCTCCCTCACTCCCACACTCACTCCCCCTCCCTCACTCTCCCTCCCTCACTCCCACACTCCCTCCCCCTCCCTCACTCCCACACTCACTCCCCCTCCCTCACTCCCACACTCACTCCCCCTCCCTCACTCCCACACTCACTCCCCCTCCCTCACTCCCACACTCACTCCCCCTCCCTCACTCCCACACTCACTCCCCCTCCCTCACTCCTCCCTCACTCCCCCTCCCTCACTCCCACACTCACTCCCCCTCCCTCACTCCCACACTCACTCCCCCTCCCTCACTCTCACCGCCTCACTCCCCCTCCCTCACTCCCACACTCACTCCCCCTCCCTCACTCCCACACACCCTCCCCCTCCCTCCCTCCCCCTCCCTCACTCTCCCTCCCTCACTCCCACCCCCTCACTCCCCCTCCCTCACTCCCCCTCCCTCACTCCCCCTCCCTCACTCCCACACTCACTCCCCCTCCCTCACTCCCCTCCCCTCACTCCCCTCCCCTCACTCCTCTCCCCTCACTCCTCTCCCCTCACTCCTCTCCCCTCAATCCTCTTCCCTCACTCCCACACCCTCACTCCCACTCCCTCACTCCCACCCTCTCTCTCACAACATCCCTTCTTCTCACTCCCCCTCCCTCACTCTGCCTCCCTTCTACTCACTCCACCTCCCTCACTCCACCCCTCTCTCTCACCCTCCCTTTCCCTCGCTCCCTCCCTGTCCCTTGCTCCCTCCCTGTCCCTCCTACTCACCCGCCCGAGCCTCGTCCTCCTCGTTCCGGTTGATCAGTAGGAATCTGGGACTCTTTGGACAGCAGAGCAGCAGACCACACTGGATCAACGATGGGAGGGCGGTGAATCCTAACAGGAGGGGCCACAGTTCAGCAGTGCCCAGGAGAGAGGGCAGTCCAAAAATCTGAGGGGGGGAGAGAGAGAGACGGGTTAGGACTAGAGGGTTAGAGAGTCTGCAGTCAGGGAGAGAGAGACGGGTTAGGACTAGAGAGTCTGCAGACTGAGAGAGAGAGAGGGAGACGGGTTAGGGTTAGAGAGCCTGCAGTCTGAGAGAGGGAGAGGGAGATGGGTTAGGGTTAGAGAGTCTGCAGTCAGGGAGAGAGAGACGGGTTAGGACTAGAGAGTCTGCAGACTGAGAGAGAGAGAGGGAGACGGGTTAGGGTTAGAGAGTCTGCAGTCTGAGAGAGAGAGAGACGGGTTAGGGTTAGAGAGTCTGCAGTCTGGGAGAGAGGGAGGCGGGTTAGGGTTAGAGAGTCTGCAGTCTGAGAGAGAGGGAGACGGGTTAGGGTTAGAGAGTCTGCAGTCTGAGAGAGAGGGAGACGGGTTAGGGTTAGAGAGTCTGTGTTCTGAGAGAGAGGGAGACGGGTTAGGGTTAGAGAGTCTGCAGTCTGAGAAAGAGACGGGTTAGGGTTAGAGAGTCTGCAGTCTGAGAGAGAGAGAGACGGGTTAGGGTTAGAGAGTCTGCAGTCTGAGAGAGAGGGAGACGGGTTAGGGTTAGAGAGTCTGCAGTCTGAGAGAGAGAGAGACGGGTTAGGGTTAGAGAGTCTGCAGTCTGAGAGAGAGGGAGACGGGTTAGGGTTAGAGAGTCTGCAGTCTGAGAAAGAGACGGGTTAGGGTTAGAGAGTCTGCAGTCTGAGAGAGAGGGAGAGAGACGGGTTAGGGTTAGAGAGTCTGCAGTCTGAGAGAGAGGGAGACGGTTTAGGGTTAGAGAGTCTGCAGTCTGAGAGAGAGCGAGGGAGACGGGTTAGGGTTAGAGAGTCTGCCGTCTGAGAGAGAGGGAGACGGGTTAGGGTTAGAGAGTCTGCAGTCTGGGAGAGAGAAAGACGGGTTAGGGTTAGAGAGTCTGCAGTCTGAGAGAGAGGGAGACGGGTTAGGGTTAGAGAGTCTGCAGTCTGAGAGACAGGGAGATGGGTTAGGGTTAGAGAGTCTGCAGTCTGAGAGAGAGAGAGAAGGGTTTGGGTTAGAGAGTCTGTAGTCTGAGAGAGAGGGAGACGGGTTAGGGTTAGAGAGTCTGCAGTCAGAGAGAGAGGTAGACGGGTTATGATTAGAGAGTCTGCAGTCTGGGAGAGAGAGAGGGAGATGGTTAAGGTTAGAGAGTCTGCAGTCTGGGAGAGAGGGAGACGGGTTAGGGTTAGAGAGCCTGCACTCTGGGAGAGAGACAGACGGTTTAGGGTTAGAGAGTCTGCAGTCTGAGAGAGAGGGAGAAGGGTTTGGGTTAGAGAGTCTATAGTCTGAGCGAGAGGGAGACGGGTTAGGGTTAGAGACTCTGCAGTCTGAGTGAGAGACGGGTTAGGGTTAGAGAGCCTGCAGTCAGGGAGAGAGAGAGAACGGTTAGGGTTAGAGAGTCTGCAGTCTGAGTGAGAGACGGGTTAGGGTTAGACAGTCTGCAGTCTGGGAGAGAGGGAGACGGGTTTGGATTAAGGGGTTAGAGAGTTTGCAGTCTGAGAGAGAGAGGGAGACGGCTAAGGGTTAGAGAGTCTGCAGTCTGAGAGAGAGAGAGACTGGTTAGGGTTAGAGATTCTGTAGTCTGAGAGAGAGAGAGACGGATTCGGGTTAGAGAGTCAGCAGTCTGGGAGAGAGGGAGACGGGTTAGGGTTAGAGAGCCTGCAGTCTGAGAGAGGGAGAGGGAGATGGGTTAGGGTTAGAGAGTCTGCAGTCAGGGAGAGAGAGACGGGTTAGGACTAGAGAGTCTGCAGACAGAGAGAGAGAGAGGGAGACGGGTTAGGGTTAGAGAGTCTGCAGTCTGAGAGACAGAGAGTGAGACGAGTTAGGGTTAGAGAGTCTGCAGTCTGAGAGAGAGAGAGACGGGTTAGGGTTAGAGAGTCTGCAGTCTGAGAGAGAGGGAGACGGGTTAGGGTTAGAGAGTCTGCAGTCTGAGAAAGAGACGGGTTAGGGTTAGAGAGTCTGCAGTCTGAGAGAGAGGGAGAGAGACGGGTTAGGGTTAGAGAGTCTGCAGTCTGAGAGAGAGGGAGATGGGTTAGGGTTAGAGAGTCTGCAGTCTGAGAGAGAGCGAGGGAGACGGGTTAGGGCTAGAGAGTCTGCCGTCTGAGAGAGAGGGAGACGGGTTAGGGTTAGAGAGTCTGCAGTCTGGGAGAGAGAAAGACGGGTTAGGGTTAGAGAGTCTGCAGTCTGAGAGAGAGGGAGACGGGTTAGGGTTAGAGTGTCTGCAGTCTGAGAGAGAGAGAAGGGTTTGGGTTAGAGAGTCTGTAGTCTGAGAGACAGGGAGATGGGTTAGGGTTAGAGAGTCTGCAGTCTGAGAGAGAGAGAGAAGGGTTTGGGTTAGAGAGTCTGTAGTCTGAGAGAGAGGGAGACGGGTTAGGGTTAGAGAGTCTGCAGTCAGAGAGAGAGGTAGACGGGTTATGATTAGAGAGTCTGCAGTCTGGGAGAGAGAGAGGGAGATGGTTAAGGTTAGAGAGTCTGCAGTCTGGGAGAGAGGGAGACGGGTTAGGGTTAGAGAGCCTGCACTCTGGGAGAGAGACAGACGGTTTAGGGTTAGAGAGTCTGCAGTCTGAGAGAGAGGGAGAAGGGTTTGGGTTAGAGAGTCTATAGTCTGAGCGAGAGGGAGACGGGTTAGGGTTAGAGACTCTGCAGTCTGAGTGAGAGACGGGTTAGGGTTAGAGAGCCTGCAGTCAGGGAGAGAGAGAGAACGGTTAGGGTTAGAGAGTCTGCAGTCTGAGTGAGAGACGGGTTAGGGTTAGAGAGCCTGCATTCTGGGAGAGAGAGAGGGAGACGGGTTAGGGTTAGACAGTCTGCAGTCTGGGAGAGAGGGGGACGGGTTTGGATTAAGGGGTTAGAGAGTTTGCAGTCTGAGAGAGAGAGGGAGACGGCTAAGGGTTAGAGAGTCTGCAGTCTGAGAGAGAGAGAGACTGGTTAGGGTTAGAGATTCTGTAGTCTGAGAGAGAGAGAGAGACGGATTCGGGTTAGAGAGTCAGCAGTCTGGGAGAGAGGGAGACGGGTTAGGGTTAGAGAGCCTGCAGTCTGAGAGAGGGAGAGGGAGATGGGTTAGGGTTAGAGAGTCTGCAGTCAGGGAGAGAGAGACGGGTTAGGACTAGAGAGTCTGCAGACAGAGAGAGAGAGAGGGAGACGGGTTAGGGTTAGAGAGTCTGCAGTCTGAGAGACAGAGAGTGAGACGAGTTAGGGTTAGAGAGTCTGCAGTCTGAGAGAGAGAGAGACGGGTTAGGGTTAGAGAGTCTGCAGTCTGAGAGAGAGGGAGACGGGTTAGGGTTAGAGAGTCTGCAGTCTGAGAGAGAGGGAGACGGGTTAGGGTTAGAGAGTCTGCAGTCTGAGAGAGAGTGAGACGGGTTAGGGTTAGAGAGTCTGCAGTCAGAGAGAGAGGTAGACGGGTTATGATTAGAGAGTCTGCAGTCTGAGAGAGGGAGAGGGAGATGGGTTAGGGTTAGAGAGTCTGCAGTCAGGGAGAGAGAGACGGGTTAGGACTAGAGAGTCTGCAGACTGAGAGAGAGAGAGGGAGACGGGTTAGGGTTAGAGAGTCTGCAGTCTGAGAGACAGAGAGTGAGACGAGTTAGGGTTAGAGAGTCTGCAGTCTGAGAGAGAGAGAGACGGGTTAGGGTTAGAGAATCTGCAGTCTGAGAGAGAGGGAGACGGGTTAGGGTTAGAGAGTCTGCAGTCTGAGAGAGAGGGAGACGGGTTAGGGTTAGAGAGTCTGCAGTCTGAGAAAGAGACGGGTTAGGGTTAGAGAGTCTGCAGTCTGAGAGAGAGGGAGAGAGACAGGTTAGTGTTAGAGAGTCTATAGTCTGAGGGAGAGACGGGTTAGGGTTAGAGAGACTGCAGTCTGAGAGAGAGAGAGAAGGGTTAGGGATAGAGAGTCTACAGTCTGGGAAAGAGAGAGGGAGACGGGTTAGGGTTAGAGAGTCTGCAGTCTGAGAGAGAGACGGGTTAGGGTTAGAGAGTCTGCAGTCTGAGAGAGAGGGAGAGAGACGGGTTAGGGTTAGAGAGTCTATAATCTGAGGGAGAGACGGGTTAGGGTTAGAGAGACTGCAGTCTGAGAGAGAGAGAGAAGGGTTAGGGTTAGAGAGTCTGCAGTCTGAGAGAGAGGGAGACGGGTTAGGGTTAGAGAGTCTGCAGTCTGAAAGAGAGGGAGATGGGTTAGGGTTAGAGAGTCTGCAGTCTGAGAGTGAGAGAGACGGGTTAGGGTTTTAGAGTCTGCAGTCTGAGAGAGAGGAGAATGGGTTAGGATTAGAGAGTCTGCAGTCTGGGTGAGAGGGAGACGGGTTAGGTTTAGAGCGTCTGCAGTCTGAGTGAGAGAGAGGGAGATGGGTTAGGGTTAGAGAGTCTGCAGTCTGGGAGAGAGGGAGACGGTTTAGGGTTAAAGAGTCTGCAGTCGGGGAGAGAGAGAGACGGGTAAGTGTTAGAGAGTCTGCAGTCTGAGAGGGAGACGGGTTAGGGTTAGAGAGTCTGCAGTCTGAGAGAGAGGGAGACGGGTTAGGGTTAGAGAGTCTGCAGTCTGAGAGAGAGGGAGACGGGTTAGGACTAGGGGGTTAGAGAGTCTGCAGTCTGAGAGAGAGGGAGACGGGTTAGGGTTAGAGAGTCTGCAGTCTGAGATGAAGGGAGACAGGTTAGGACTAGGGGGTTAGAGAGTCTGCAGTCTGAGAGAGAGGGAGACAGGTTAGGGTTAGGGAGTCTTCAGTCTGAGAGTGAGGGAGATGGTTTAGGGTTAGATAGTCTGCAGTCTGAGAGAGAGAGAGAGACGGGTTAGGGTTAGAGTGTCTGTGTTCTGAGATAGAGAGAGAGATGGATTAGTGTTAGAGAGTCTGCAGTCTGGGAGAGAGGGAGACGGGTTAGGGTTAGAGAGTCTGCAGTCTGAGAGAGAGAGAGGGAGATGGGTTAGGGTGAGAGAGTCTGCAACCTGGGAGAGAGGGAGACGGGTTAGGGTTAGAGTGTCTGCAGTCTGGGAGAGAGAGAGACGGGTTAGGGTTAGAGAGTCTATAGTCTGAGGGAGAGGCAGGTTAGGCTGAGAGAGTCTGAAGTCTGAGAGAGAGAGAGGCGTTAGTGTTAGAGAGTCTGCAGTCTGAGAGAGAGAGAGAGACGGGCTAGGGTTAGAATGTCTGCAGTCTGGGAGAGAGAGAGGGAGAGGGGTTAGGGTTAGAGAGTCTGTAGTCTGAGAGATAGGGAGAAGGGTTAGGGTTAGAGAGTCTGCAGTCTGAGAGAGAGGGAGATGGAATAGGGTTAGAGAGTCTGCAGTCTGAGAGAGAGTGAGACGGGTTAGGGTTAGAGAGTCTGTAGTCTGAGGGAGAGAGAGACGGATTCGAGTTAGAGAGTCTGCAGTCTGGGAGAGAGGGAGACGGGTTAGGGTTAGAGAGTCTGTAGTCTGAGGGAGAGAGAGACGGATTCGAGTTAGAGAGTCTGCAGTCTGGGAGAGAGGGAGACGGGTTAGGGTTAGAGAGTCTGCAGTCTGGGAGAGAGAGAGACGGGTTAGGGTTAGAGACTCTGCAGTCTGGGAGAGAGGGAGGCGGGTTAGGGTTAGAGAGTCTGCAGTCTGAGAGAGAGACGTGTTAGGGTTAGAGAGTCTGCAGTGTGAGAGATAGGGAGACAGGTTAGGGTTAGAGAGTCTGCATTCTGGGAGAGAGGGAGGCGGGTTAGGGTTAGAGAGTCTGCAGTCTGAGAGAGAGACGTGTTAGGGTTAGAGAGTCTGCAGTGTGAGAGATAGGGAGACAGGTTAGGGTTAGAGAGTCTGCATTCTGGGAGAGAGGGAGGCGGGTTAGGGTTAGAGAGTCTGCAGTCTGAGAGAGAGGGAGATGGGTTAGGGTTAGAGAGTCTGCAGTCTGGTAGAGAGAGAGACGGCTTAGGGTTAGAGAGTCTATATTCTGAGGGAGAGACGGGTTAGGGTTAGAGAGTCTGAAGTCTGAGAGAGAGAGAGAGGCATTAGTGTTAGAGAGTCTGCAGTCTGAGAGAGAGAGAGAGAGACGGGTTAGGGTTAGAATGTCTGCAGTCTGGGAGAGAGAGAGGGAGAGGGGTTAGGGTTAGAGAGTCTGTAGTCTGAGAGATAGGGAGAAGGGTTAGGGTTAGAGAGTCTGCAGTCTGAGAGAGAGGGAGATGGAATAGGGTTAGAGAGTCTGCAGTCTGAGAGAGAGTGAGACGGGTTAGGGTTAGAGAGTCTGTAGTCTGAGGGAGAGAGAGACGGGTTAGGGTTAGAGAGTCTGTAGTCTGAGGGAGAGAGAGACGGATTCGAGTTAGAGAGTCTGCAGTCTGGGAGAGAGGGAGACGGGTTAGGGTTAGAGAGTCTGTAGTCTGAGGGAGAGAGAGACGGATTCGAGTTAGAGAGTCTGCAGTCTGGGAGAGAGGGAGATGCATTAGGGTTAGAGACTCTGCAGTCTGAGAGAGAGATGTGTTAGGGTTAGAGAGTCTGCAGTCTGGGAGAGAGGGAGGCGGGTTAGGGTTAGAGAGTCTGCAGTCTGAGAGAGAGACGTGTTAGGGTTAGAGAGTCTGCAGTGTGAGAGATAGGGAGACAGGTTAGGGTTAGAGAGTCTGCATTCTGGGAGAGAGGGAGGCGGGTTAGGGTTAGAGAGTCTGCAGTCTGAGAGAGAGACGTGTTAGGGTTAGAGAGTCTGCAGTGTGAGAGATAGGGAGACAGGTTAGGGTTAGAGAGTCTGCATTCTGGGAGAGAGGGAGGCGGGTTAGGGTTAGAGAGTCTGCAGTCTGAGAGAGAGGGAGATGGGTTAGGGTTAGAGAGTCTGCAGTCTGGTAGAGAGAGAGACGGCTTAGGGTTAGAGAGTCTATATTCTGAGGGAGAGACGGGTTAGGGTTAGAGAGTCTGAAGTCTGAGAGAGAGAGAGAGGCATTAGTGTTAGAGAGTCTGCAGTCTGAGAGAGAGAGAGAGAGACGGGTTAGGGTTAGAATGTCTGCAGTCTGGGAGAGAGAGAGGGAGAGGGGTTAGGGTTAGAGAGTCTGTAGTCTGAGAGATAGGGAGAAGGGTTAGGGTTAGAGAGTCTGCAGTCTGAGAGAGAGGGAGATGGAATAGGGTTAGAGAGTCTGCAGTCTGAGAGAGAGTGAGACGGGTTAGGGTTAGAGAGTCTGTAGTCTGAGGGAGAGAGAGACGGGTTAGGGTTAGAGAGTCTGTAGTCTGAGGGAGAGAGAGACGGATTCGAGTTAGAGAGTCTGCAGTCTGGGAGAGAGGGAGACGGGTTAGGGTTAGAGAGTCTGCAGTCTGGGAGAGAGAGAGACGGGTTAGGGTTAGAGACTCTGCAGTCTGGGAGAGAGGGAGGCGGGTTAGGGTTAGAGAGTCTGCAGTCTGAGAGAGAGGGAGACGGGTTAGGGTTAGAGAGTCCGCAGTCTGAGAGAGAGAGAGAGACACGTTAGGGTTAGAGAGTCACCAGTCTGGGAGAGAGAGAGGGAGACGGGTTAGGGTGAGAGAGTCTGCAGTCTGAGAGAGAGGGAGAGGGGTTAGGGTTAGAGAGTCTGCAGTCTAAGAGAGAGGGAGACGGGTTAGGGTTAGAGAGTCTGCAGTCTGAGAGAGGGAGACGGGTTAGGTCTAAAGGGTTAGAGAGTCTGCAGTCTGAGAGAGAGAGGGAGACATTTCAGGGTTAGAGGGTCTGCAGTCTGAGAGAGAGTGAGACGGGTTAGGGTTAGAGAGTCTGCAATCTGAGAGAGAGAGAGGGAGACTGGTTAGGGTTAGAGAGTCTATAGTCTGAGGGAGAGACGGGTTAGGTTTAGAGAGTCTGAAGTCTGAGAGAGAGAGGGCTTAGTGTTGAGAGTCTGCAGTCTGAGAGAGGGAGAGAAGGGTTAGGGTTAGAGAGTCTGCAGTCTGGGAGAGAGAGAGGGAGACGGGTTAGGGTTAGAGAGTCTGAGTCTGGGAGAGAGAGAGGGAGATGGGTTAGGCTTAGAGAGTCTGCAGTCTGAGAGAGAGGAAGACGGGTTAGGGTCAGAGAGTCTGCAGTCTGAGAGAGGGAGACGGGTTAGGACTAGAGGGTTAGAGAGTCTGCAGTCTGGGAGCGAGAGTGAGAGAGGTTAGGGTTAGAGAGTCTGCAGTCTGAGAGAGAGTGAGACGGGTTAGGGTTAGAGAGTCTGTAGTCTGAGAGAGAGAGAGGGAGATGGGTTAGAGTTAGGGATTCTGCAGTCTGGGAGAGAGGGAGACGTGTTAGCGCTAGAGAGTCTGCAGTCTGGGAGCGAGAGAGATGGTTTAGGGTTAGAGAGTCTGCAGTCTGAGAGAGAGACGTGTTAGGATTAGAGAGTCTGCAGCATAAGAGATAGGGAGACGGGTTAGGGTTAGAGAGTCTGCAGTCTGGGAGAGAGGGAGGCGGGTTAGGGTTAGAGAGTCTGCAGTCTGAGAGAGAGGGAGATGGTTTAGGGTTAGATAGTCTGCAGTCTGAGAGAGAGAGAGACGGGTTAGTGTTAGAGAGTCTGTATTCTGAGAGAGAGAGAGATAGACGGATTAGGGTTAGAGAGTCTGTATTCTGAGAGAGAGGGAGACGGGTTAGGATTAGAGAGTCTGCAGTCTGGGAGAGAGGGAGACGGGTTAGGGTTAAACAGTCTGCAGTCTGAGAGAGAGAGAGGGAGATGGGTTAGGGTGAGAGAGTCTGCAGTCTGGGAGAGACGGAGACGGGTTAGTGTTAGAGAGTCTGCAGTCTGGGAGAGAGAGAGACGGGTTAGGGTTAGAGAGTCTATAGTCTGAGGGAGAGACGGGTTAGGGTTAGAGGGTCTGAAGTCTGATAGAGAGAGAGAGGGCTTATTGTTAGAGAGTCTGCAGTCTGACAGAGAGGGAGACGGGTTAGGGTTAGAGAGTCTGCAGTCTGGCAGAGAGAGAGGGAGACGGGTGAGGGTTAGAGACTCTGAAGTCTGAGAGAGGGAGACGGGTTATGACTAGGGGGTTAGAGAGTCTGCAGTCTAAGAGAGAGAGAGGGAGACGGGTTAGGGTTAGAGAGTCTGCAGTCTGAGAGAGAGTGAGACGGGTTAGGGTTAGAAAGTCTGCAGTCTGAGAGAGAGTGAGACGACTTAGTGTTGAGAGTCTGCAGTCTGAGAGTGAGAAAGACGGGTTAGGGTTATAAAGTCTGCAGTCTGAGAGAGAGGGAGACGGGTTCGGATTAGAGAGTCTGCAGTCTGGGTGAGAGGGAGACAGGTTAGGTTTAGAGCGTCTGCAGTCTGAGTGAGAGAGAGGGAGATGGGATAGGGTTAGAGAGTCTGCAGTCTGGGAGAGAGGGAGACGGTTTAGGGTTAGAGAGTCTGCAGTCTGGGAGAGAGAGAGACGCGTAAGCGTTAGAGAGTCTGCAGTCTGAGAGAGAGACGGGTTAGGGTTAGAGAGTCTGCAGTCTGAGAGAGAGAGAGACGGGTTAGGGTTAGAGTGTCTGTGTTCTGAGAGAGAGAGAGAGACGGATTAGTGTTAGAGAGTCTGCAGTCTGGGAGAGAGGGAGACGGGTTAGGGTTAGAGAGTCTTAAGTCTGGGAGAGAGAGAGACAGGTTAGCGTTAGAGAGTCTGCAATCTGAGAGAGAGAGAGACGTGTGAGGGTTAGACAGTCTGCAGTCTGAGAGAGAGAGAGAAGGGTTAGGGTTAGAGAGTCTGCAGTCTGGGAGAGAGGGAGACGGGTTAGGGTTAGAGAGTCTGCAGTCTGAAAGAGAGGGAGAGGGGTTAGGGTTAGAGAGTCTGCAATCTGAGAGAGAGGGAGACGGGTTAGGGTTAGATAGTCGGCAGTTTGAGAGAGAGGGAGACGGGTTAGGGTTAGAGAGTCTGTAGTCTGAAAGAGAGACGTGTTAGGATTAGAGAGTCTGCAGCGTAAGAGATAGGGAGACGGGTTAGGGTTAGAGAGTCTGCAGTCTGGGAGAGAGGGAGGCGGGTTAGGGTTAGAGAGTCTGCAGTCTGAGAGAGAGGGAGACGGGTTAGGGTTAGAGAGTCTGCAGTCTGGGAGAGAGGGAGGCGGGTTAGGGTTAGAGATTCTGTAGTCTGAGAGAGAGGGAGACGGGTTAGGGTAAGAGAGTCTACAGTCTGTGAGAGAGGGAGATGGTTTAGGGTTAGATAGTCTGCAGTCTGAGAGAGAGAGAGACGGGTTAGTGTTAGAGAGTCTGTATTCTGAGAGAGAGAGAGATAGACGGATTAGGGTTAGAGAGTCTGTATTCTGAGAGAGAGGGAGACGGGTTAGGATTAGAGAGTCTGCAGTCTGGGAGAGAGGGAGACGGGTTAGGGTTAAACAGTCTGCAGTCTGAGAGAGAGAGAGGGAGATGGGTTAGGGTGAGAGAGTCTGCAGTCTGGGAGAGACGGAGACGGGTTAGTGTTAGAGAGTCTGCAGTCTGGGAGAGAGAGAGACGGGTTAAGGTTAGAGAGTCTATAGTCTGAGGGAGAGACGGGTTAGGGTTAGAGAGTCTGAAGTCTGATAGAGAGAGAGAGGGCTTATTGTTAGAGAGTCTGCAGTCTGAGAGAGAGGGAGACGGGTTAGGGTTAGAGAGTAGAGGGAGACGGGTTAGGGTTAGAGAGTCTGCAGTCTGGCAGAGAGAGAGGGAGACGGGTGAGGGTTAGAGACTCTGAAGTCTGAGAGAGGGAGACGGGTTACGACTAGGGGGTTAGAGAGTCTGCAGTCTGAGAGAGAGAGAGGGAGACGGGTTAGGGTTAGAGAGTCTGCAGTCTGAGAGAGAGTGAGACGGGTTAGGGTTAGAAAGTCTGCAGTCTGAGAGAGAGTGAGACGACTTAGTGTTGAGAGTCTGCAGTCTGAGAGTGAGAGAGACGGGTTAGGGTTATAAAGTCTGCAGTCTGAGAGAGAGGGAGACGGGTTCGGATTAGAGAGTCTGCAGTCTGGGTGAGAGGGAGACGGGTTAGGTTTAGAGCATCTGCAGTCTGAGTGAGAGAGAGGGAGATGGGATAGGGTTAGAGAGTCTGCAGTCTGGGAGAGAGGGAGACGGTTTAGGGTTAGAGAGTCTGCAGTCTGGGAGAGAGAGAGACGCGTAAGCGTTAGAGAGTCTGCAGTCTGAGAGAGAGACGGGTTAGGGTTAGAGAGTCTGCAGTCTGAGAGAGAGAGAGACGGGTTAGGGTTAGAGTGTCTGTGTTCTGAGAGAGAGAGAGAGACGGATTAGTGTTAGAGTGTCTGCAGTCTGGGAGAGAGGGAGACGGGTTAGGGTTAGAGAGTCTGCAGTCTGAGAGAGAGAGAGGGAGATGGATTAGGGTGAGAGAGTCTGCAACCTGGGAGAGTGGGAGACGGGTTAGGGTTAGAGTGTCTGCAGTCTGGGAGAGAGAGAGACGGGTTAGTGTTAGAGAGTCTGCAGTCTGGGAGAGAGGGAGACGGGTTAGGGTTAGAGTGTCTGCAGTCTGGGATAGAGAGAGAAGGGTTAGGGTTAGACAGTCTATAATCTGAGGGAGAGACAGGTTAGGGTTAGAGAGTCTGAAGTCTGAGAGAGAGATGTGTTAGGGTTAGAGAGTCTGCAGTGTGAGAGATAGGGAGACGCGTTAGGGTTAGAGACTCTGCAGTCTGTGAGAGAGGGAGGCGGGTTAGGATTACAGAGTCTGCAGTCTGAGAGAGAGGGAGACGGGTTAGGGTTAGAGAGTCTGCAGTCTGAAAGAGAGGGAGAGGCGTTAGGGTTAGAGAGTCTGCCGTCTAAGAGAGAGGGAGACGGGTAAGGGTTAGAGAGTCTGCAGTCTGAGAGAGGGAGACGGGTTAGGTCTAAAGGGTTAGAGAGTCTGCAGTCTGAGAGAGAGAGGGAGACGTGTCAGGGTTAGAGGGTCTGCAGTCTGAGAGAGAGTGAGACGGATTAGGGTTAGAGAGTCTGCAGTCTGAGAGAGAGGGAGGCGGGTTAGGGTTAGAGAGTCTGCAGCCTGAGAGAGAGGGAGACGGGTTAGGGTTAGAGAGTCTGCAATCTGAGAGAGAGAGAGAGAGAGAGATGTGTGAGGGTTAGACAGTCTGCAGTCTGGGAGAGAGAGAGACGGGTTAGGGTTAGAGAGTCTGCAGTCTGAGAGAGAAAGAGACGGGTTAGGGTTAGAGAGTCTGCAGTCTGAGAGAGAGGGAGACGGGTTAGGGTTAGAGAGTCTGTAGTCTGAAAGAGAGGGAGAGGGGTTAGGGTTAGAGATTCTGTAGTCTGAGAGAGAGGGCGACGGTTTAGGGTTAGAGAGTCTGCAGTCTGGGAGAGAGAGAGACGGGTTAGGGTTAGATAGTCTGCAGTCTGAGAGAGAGGGAGACGGGTTAGGGTTAGAGAGTCTGTAGTCTGAAAGAGAGGGAGACGGGTTAGGGTTAGAGATTCTGTAGTCTGAGAGAGAGGGAGGCGGTTTAGGGTTAGAGAGTCGGCAGTCTGTGAGAGAGAGAGATGGGTTAGGGAATGAGAGTCTACAGTCTGAGAGAGTGGGAGACGGGTTAGGGTTAGAGAGTCTGCAGTCTGAGAGAGAGGGAGAAGGGTTAGGGTTAGAGAGTCTGCAGTCTGGGAGAGAGAGAGACGGGTTAGGGTTAGAGAGTCTATAGTCTGAGGGAGAGACGGGTTAGGGTTAGAGAGTCTGAAGTCTGAGAGAGAGAGAGAGAGGCGTTCGTGTTAGAGAGTCTGCAGTGTGAGAGAGAGAGAGAAACAGGTTAGGGTTAGAGAGTCTGCAGTCTGGGAGAGAGAGAGGGAGAGGGGTTAGGGTTAGAGAGTCTGCAGTCTGAGAGAGAGGGAGACGGGTTAGGGTTAGAGAGTCTGCAGTCTGAGAGAGATGGAGATGGGTTAGGGTTAGAGAGTCTGCAGCCTGAGAGAGGGAGACGGGTTAGGACTGGAGGGTTAGAGCGTCTGCAGTCTGAGAGCGAGAGGGAGACGGGTTACGGTTAGAGAGTCTGCAGTCTGAGAGAGAGTGAGACGGGTTAGGGTTAGAGAGTCTGTAGTCTGAGAGAGAGAGAGACGGATTCGAGTTAGAGAGTCTGCAGTCTGAGAGAGAGAGAGGGAGATGGGTTAGAGTTAGAGAGTCTGCAGTCTGGGAGAGAGGGAGACGTGTTAGCGTTAGAGAGTCTGCAGTCTGGGAGAGAGAGAGATGCATTAGGGTTAGAAAATCTGCAGTCTGAGAGAGAGATGTGTTAGGGTTGGAGAGTCTGCAGTGTGAGAGATAGGGAGACGCGTTAGGGTTAGAGACTCTGCAGTCTGAGAGAGAGGGAGGCGGGTTAGGGTTAGAGAGTCTGCAGCCTGAGAGAGAGGGAGACGGGTTAGGGTTAGAGAGTCTGCAGTCTGGGAGAGACAGAGACGCTTTAGGGTTAGAGAGTCTATAGTCTGAGGGAGAGACGGGTAAGGGTTAGAGAGTCTGCAGTCTGGGAGAGAGGGAGGCCGTTTAGGGTTAGGGAGTCTGCAGTCTGAGAGAGAGGGAGACGGGTTAGGATTAGAGAGTGCGCAGTCTGGAAGAGAGAGAGAGACGCATTAGGGTTAGAGAGTCACCAGTCTGGGAGAGAGAGAGGGAGACGGGTTAGGGTGAGAGAGTCTGCAGTCTGAAAGAGAGGGAGAGGCGTTAGGGTTAGAGAGTCTGCAGTCTAAGAGAGAAGGAGACGGGTTAGGGTTAGAGAGTCTGCAGTCTGAGAGACTGAGACGGGTTAGGTCTAAAGGGTTAGAGAGTCTGCAGTCTGAGAGAGAGAGGGAGACGTGTCAGGGTTAGAGGGTCTGCAGTCTGAGAGAGAATGAGACGGCTTAGGGTTAGAGAGTCTGCAGTCTGATAGAGAGGGAGACGACTTAGGGTTAGAGAGTCTTAAGTCTGGGGGAGAGAGAGAGAGACAGGTTAGCGTTAGAGAGTCTGCAATCTGAGAGAGAGAGAGAGAGAGAGAGAGAGAGAGAGAGACGTGTGAGGGTTAGACAGTCTGCAGTCTGAGAGAGAGAGAGAAGGGTTAGGGTTAGAGAGTGCAGTCTGGGAGAGAGAGAGACGGGTTAGGGTTAGAGAGTCTGCAGCATGGGAGAGAGGGAGACGGGTTAGGGTTAGAGAGTCTGCAGTCTGAGAGAGAGGGAGACGGGTTAGGGTTAGAGAGTCTGTAGTCTGAAAAAGAGGGAGAGGGGTTAGGGTAAGAAATTCTGTAGTCTGAGAGAGAGAGGGAGACGGTTTAGGGTTAGAGAGTCGGCAGTCTGGGAGAGAGAGAGACGGGTTAGGGTTAGATAGTCTGCAGTTTGAGAGAGAGGGAGACGGGTTAGCGTTAGAGAGTCCGTAGTCTGAAAGAGAGGGAGATGGGTTAGGGTTAGAGATTCTGTAGTCTGAGAGAGAGGGAGACGATTTAGGGTTAGACAGTCTGCAGTCTGTGAGAGAGAGAGACGGGTTAGGGTTAGAGAGTCTGCAGTCTGAGAGAGAGGGAGAAGGGTTAGGTTAAGAGAGTCTGCAGTCTGAGAGAGAGACGGGTTAGGGTTAGAGAGTCTGCAGTCTGAGAGAGAGTGAGATGGGTTAGGGTTAGAGAGTCTGCAGTCTGAGAGAGAATGAAACGACTTAGTGTTAGAGAATCTGCAGTCTGGGAGTGAGTGAGACGGGTTAGGTTAGAGAGTCTGCAGTCTGAGAGAGAGGGAGAGAGAGACGGGTTAGGATTAGAGAGTCTGCAGTCTGAGAGAGAGAGACGGGTTAGGGTTAGAGAGTCTGCAGTCTGAGAGAGAGGGAGACGGGTTAGGGTGAGAGAGTCTGCCGTCTGAGAGGGAGAGACGGGTTAGTGTTAGAGAGTCTGTAGTCTGAGAGAGAGAGAGAGACGGATTAGGGTTAGAGAGTCTGCAGTCTGAGAGAGAGAGAGACGGGTTAGGATTAGAGAGTCTGCAGTCTGGGAGAGAGGGAGATGGGTTAGGGTTAGAGAGTCTGCAGTATGGGAGAGAGGGAGACGGGTTAGAGTTAGAGAGTCTGCAGTCTGGGAGAGAGAGAGACGGCTTAGTCTTAGACAGTCTGCAGTCTGAGAGAGATACAGGTTAGGGTTAGAGAGTCTGCAGTCTGAGAGAGAGAGAGACGGGTTAGGGTTAGAGTGTCTGCAGTCTGAGCTAGGGAGATACGGGTTAGGGTTAGAGAGTCTGCAGTCTGAGAGAGGGAGACGGGTTAGGGTTAGAGAGCCTGCAGTCTGAGAGAGAGGGAGTGGGGTTAGGGTTAGAGGGTCTGCAGTCTGGGAGAGAGAGAGGCGGGATAGGGTTAGAGAGTCTGCAGTCGGAGAGAGAGAGAGAAGGGTTAGGGTTAGAGAGTCTGCAGTCTGGGAGAGACAGAGATGGTTTAGGATTAGAGAGTCTGCAGTCTAGGAGAGAGAGAGACGGGTTAGAGTTAGAGAGTCTGCAGTCTAAGAGAGAGGGAGACGGGTTATGGTTAGAGAGTCTGCAGTCTGAGAGAGAGAGAGACGGTTTAGGTTTAGAGAGTCTGCAGTCTGAGAGAGAGGGAGAGACGGGTTAGGGTTAGAGATTCTGCAGTCTGAGAGAGAGGGAGACGGATTAGGGTTAGAGAGTCTGCAGTCTGAGATAGAGGGAGACGGGTTAGGTTTAGAGAGTCTGCAGTCTGACAGGGAGATGGGTAAGGGTTAGACAGTCTGCAGTCTGAGATAGAGATGGGTTATGGTTAGAGAGTCTGCAGTCTGAGAGAGAGACGGGTTAGGGTTAGAGAGTCTGCAGTCTGAGAGAGAGACGGGTTAGGGTGAGAGAGTCTGCAGTCTGAAAGAGAGGGAGAGGCGTTAGGGTTAGAGAGTCTGCAGTCTGAGAGAGAGGGAGACGGGTTAGGGTTAGAGAGTCTGCAGTCTGAGAGAGGGAGACGGGTTAGGTCTAAAGGGTTAGAGAGTCTGCAGTCTGAGAGAGAGAGGGAGACGTGTCAGGGTTAGAGGGTCTGCAGTCTGATAGAGAGGGAGACGACTTAGGGTTAGAGAGTCTTAAGTCTGGGAGAGAGAGAGAGACAGGTTAGCGTTAGAGAGTCTGCAATCTGCGAGAGAGAGAGAGAGAGAGAGACGTGTGAGGGTTAGACAGTCTGCAGTCTGAGAGAGAGAGAGACGGGTTAGGGTTAGAGAGTCTGCAGTCTGAGAGAGAGGGAGACGGGTTAGGGTTAGAGAGCCTGTAGTCTGAAAGAGAGGGAGAGGGGTTAGGGTAAGAGATTCTGTAGTCTGAGAGAGAGGGAGACGGTTTAGGGTTAGAGAGTCTGCAGTCTGGGAGAGAGGGAGACGGGTTAGTGTTAGAGAGTCTGTAGTCTGAAAGAGAGGGAGACGGGTTAGGGTTAGAGATTCTGTAGTCTGAGAGAGAGGGAGACGATTTAGGGTTAGAGAGTCTGCAGTCTGTGAGAGAGAGAGACGGGTTAGGATTAGAAACTCTGCAGTCTGAGAGAGAGGGGGGTTAGGGAATGAGAGTCTACAGTCTGAGAGAGTGGGAGATGGGTTAGGGTTAGAGAGTCTGCGGTCTGAGAGAGAGTGAGAAGGGTTAGGTTAAGAGAGTCTGCAGTCTGAGAGAGTGTGAGACGACTTAGTGTTAGAGAATCTGCAGTCTGGGAGTGAGTGAGACGGGTTAGGTTAGAGAGTCTGCAGTCTGAGAGAGAGGGAGAGAGAGACGGGTTAGGATTAGAGAGTCTGCAGTCTGAGAGAGAGAGACGGGTTAGGGTTAGAGAGTCTGCAGTCTGAAAGAGAGGGAGACAGTTAAGTGTGAGGGAGCCTGCAGTCTGAGAGAGAGGAAGACGGGTTAGGGTTAGAGAGTCTGCAGTCTGAGAGAGAGGGAGACGGGTTAGGGTTAGAGAGTCTGCCGTCTGAGAGGGAGAGACGGGTTAGTGTTAGAGAGTCTGTAGTCTGAGAGAGAGAGAGAGACGGATTAGGGTTAGAGAGTCTGCAGTCTGAGAGAGAGGAAGACGGGTTAGGATTAAAGAGTCTGCAGTCTGGGAGAGAGGGAGATGGGTTAGGGTTAGAGAGTCTGCAGTATGGGAGAGAGGGAGACAGGTTAGAGTTAGAGAGTCTGCAGTCTGGGAGAGAGAGAGACGGCTTAGTCTTAGACAGTCTGCAGTCTGAGAGAGATACGGGTTAGGGTTAGAGAGTCTGCAGTCTGAGAGAGAGAGAGACGGGTTAGGGTTAGAGAGTCTGCAGTCTGAGCTAGGGAGATACGGGTTAGGGTTAGAGAGTCTGCAGTCTGGGAGCTAGATAGGGAGACGGGTTAGGATTAGAGAGTCTGCAGTCTGAGAGAGAGGGAGACGGGTTAGGGTTAGAGAGTCTGCAGTCTGAGAGAGAGGGAGACGGGTTAGGGTTAGAGAGCCTGCAGTCTGAGAGAGAGGGAGTGGGGTTAGGGTTAGAGGGTCTGCAGTCTGGGAGAGAGAGAGGCGGGATAGGGTTAGAGAGTCTGCAGTCGGAGAGAGAGAGAGAAAGGTTAGGGTTAGAGAGTCTGCAGTCTGGGAGAGAGAGAGACGGGTTAGAGTTAGAGAGTCTGCAGTCTAAGAGAGAGGGAGACGGGTTATGGTTAGAGAGTCTGCAGTCTGAGAGAGAGAGAGACGGTTTAGGTTTAGAGATTCTGCAGTCTGAGAGAGAGGGAGAGACGGGTTAGGGTTAGAGATTCTGCAGTCTGAGAGAGAGGGAGACGGATTAGGGTTAGAGAGTCTGCAGTCTGAGATAGAGGGAGACGGGTTAGGTTTAGAGAGTCTGCAGTCTGACAGGGAGATGGGTAAGGGTTAGACAGTCTGCAGTCTGAGAGAGAATGGGTTATGGTTAGAGAGTCTGCAGTCTGAGAGAGAGAGACGGGTTAGGGTTAGAGAGTCTGCAGTCTGAGAGAGAGACGGGTTAGGGTTAGAGAGTCTGCAGTCTGAGAGAGAGGGAGAGACAGGTTATGGTTAGCGAGTATTCAGTCTGAGAGAGAGGGAGACGGGCTAGGGTTAGAGAGTCTGCAGTCTGAGAGAGAGGGAGACGGGTTAGGACTATGGGGTTAGAGAGTCTGCAGTCTGAGAGAGAGAGAGGGACACGGGTTAGGGTTAGAGAGTCTGCAGTCTGAGAGAGAGGGAGATGGGTTAGGTTTAGAGAGTCTTCAGTCTGTGAGAGAGGGAGATGGTTTAGGGTTAGATAGTCTGCAGTCTGAGAGAGAGAGAGAGAGACGGGTTAGTGTTAGAGAGACTGTATTCTGAGAGAGAGTGAGAGAGAGGGATTAGGGTTAGAGAGTCTGCAGTCTGAGAGAGCGGGAGACGGGTTAGGGTTAGAGAGTCTGCCGTCTGGGAGAGAGGGAGATGGGTTAGGGTTAGAGAGCCTGCAGTCTGAGAGAGACAGAGGGAGATGGGTTAGGTTTAGAGAGTCTGCAGTATGTGAGAGAGGGAGACGGGTTAGGGTTAGAGAGTCTGCAGTCTGAGAGAGAGGGAGACGGGTTAGGGTTAGAGAGTCTGTAGTCTGAAAGAGAGGGAGAGGGGTTAGGGTTAGAGATTCTGTAGTCTGAGAGAGATGGAGACGGTTTAGGGTTAGAGAGTCTGCAGTCTGGGAGAGAGAGAGACGGGTTAGGATTAGAGACTCTGCAGTCTGAGAGAGAGACGGGTTAGGGAATGAGAGTCTACAGTCTGAGAGAGTGGGAGACGGTTTAGGGTTAGAGAGTCTGCAGTCTGAGAGAGTGAGAGAAGGGTTAGGTTAGGAGAGTCTGCAGTCTGAGAGAGAGAGAGACGGGTTAGGGTTAGAGAGTCTGCAGTCTGAGAGAGAGTGAGATGGGTTAGGGTTAGAGAGTCTGCAGTCTGAGAGAGAGTGAAACGACTTAGTGTTAGAGAATCTGCAGTCTGGGAGTGAGTGAGACGGGTTAGGTTAGAGAGTCTGCAGTCTGAGAGAGAGAGGGAGACGGGTTAGCGTTAGAGAGTCTGCAGTCTGAGAGAGAGAGAGAGGGAGATGGGTTAGGGTTAGATAGTCTGCAGTCTGATAGAGAGGGAGACGACTTAGGGTTAGAGAGTCTTAAGTCTGGGAGAGAGAGAGAGACAGGTTAGCGTTAGAGTGTCTGCAATCTGAGAGAGAGAGAGAGAGAGAGAGACGTGTGAGGGTTAGACAGTCTGCAGTCTGAGAGAGAGAGAGAAGGGTTAGGGTTAGAGAGTCTGCAGTCTGGCAGAGAGAGAGACGGGTTAGGGTTAGAGAGTCTGCAGCATGGGAGAGAGGGAGACGGGTTAGGGTTAGAGAGTCTGCAGTCTGAGAGAGAGGGAGACGGGTTAGGGTTAGAGAGTCTGTAGTCTGAAATAGAGGGAGACGGGTTAGGTTTAGAGATTCTGTAGTCTGAGAGAGAGGGAGACGATTTAGGGTTAGAGAGTCTGCAGTCTGTGAGAGAGAGAGACGGGTTAGGATTAGAGACTCTGCAGTCTGAGAGAGAGACGGGTTAGGGAATGAGAGTCTACAGTCTGAGAGAGTGGGAGACAGGTTAGGGTTAGAGAGTCTGCAGTCTGAGAGAGAGGGAGAAGGGTTAGGTTAAGAGAGTCTGCAGTCTGAGAGAGAGAGAGACGGGTTAGGATTAGAGAGTCTGCAGTCTGGGAGAGAGAGAGACGGGTTAGGTTTAGAGAGTCTGCAGTCTGAGAGTGAGGGAGACGGGTTAGGGTTAGAGACTCTGCAGTCTGCGAGAGGGAGACGGGTTAGGTCTAGGGGGTTAGAGAGTCTGCAGTCTGAGAGAGAGAGGGAGACGGGTTAGGGTTAGAGAGTCTGCAGTCTGAGAGAGAGTGAGACGGGTTAGGGTTAGAGAGTCTGCAGTCTGAGAGAGTGTGAGACGACTTAGTGTTAAAGAATCTGCAGTCTGGGAGTGAGAGAGACGGGTTAGGGTTACAGAGTCTGCAGTCAGAGAGAGAGAGACGGGTTAGGGTTAAAGAGTCTGCAATCTGAGAGAGAGAGAGAAGGGTTAGGTTTAGAGAGACTGCAGTCTGACAGTGAGGGAGACGGGATAGGGTTAGAGACTCTGCAGTCTGAGAGAGGGAGAGGGGTTCGGACTAGGGGGTTAGAGAGTCTGCAGTCTGAGAGAGAGAGAGAGGGAGACGGGTTAGGGTTAGAGAGTCTGCAGTCTGAGAGAGAGTGAAACGACTTAGTGTTAGAGAATCTGCAGTCTGGGAGTGAGTGAGAAGGGTTAGGTTAGAGAGTCTGCAGTCTGAGAGAGAGGGAGAGAGAGACGGGTTAGGATTAGAGAGTCTGCAGTCTGAGAGAGAGATGGGTTAGGGTTAGAGAGTCTGCAGTCTGAGAGAGAGGGAGAAGGGTTAGGTTAAGAGAGTCTGCAGTCTGAGAGAGAGAGAGACGGGTTAGGGTTAGAGAGTCTGCAGTCTGAGAGAGAGTGAGATGGGTTAGGGTTAGAGAGTCTGCAGTCTGAGAGAGAGTGAAACGACTTAGTGTTAGAGAATCTGCAGTCTGGGAGTGAGTGAGACGGGTTAGGTTAGAGAGTCTGCAGTCTGAGAGAGAGAGGGAGACGGGTTAGCGTTAGAGAGTCTGCAGTCTGAGAGAGAGAGAGAGAGGGAGATGGGTTAGGGTTAGAGAGTCTGCAGTCTGATAGAGAGGGAGACGACTTAGGGTTAGAGAGTCTTAAGTCTGGGAGAGAGAGAGAGACAGGTTAGCGTTAGAGAGTCTGCAATCTGAGAGAGAGAGAGAGAGAGAGACGTGTGAGGGTTAGACAGTCTGCAGTCTGAGAGAGAGAGAGAAGGGTTAGGGTTAGAGAGTCTGCAGTCTGGCAGAGAGAGAGACGGGTTAGGGTTAGAGAGTCTGCAGCATGGGAGAGAGGGAGACGGGTTAGGGTTAGAGAGTCTGCAGTCTGAGAGAGAGGGAGACGGGTTAGGGTTAGAGAGTCTGTAGTCTGAAAGAGAGGGAGAGGGGTTAGGGTAAGAGATTCTGTAGTCTGAGAGAGAGGGAGACGGTTTAGGGTTAGAGAGTCTGCAGTCTGGGAGAGAGAGAGACGGGTTAGGGTTAGATAGTCTGCAGTTTGAGAGAGAGGGAGACGGGTTAGGGTTAGAGAGTCTGTAGTCTGAAAGAGAGGGAGACGGGTTAGGTTTAGAGATTCTGTAGTCTGAGAGAGAGGGAGACGATTTAGGGTTAGAGAGTCTGCAGTCTGTGAGAGAGAGAGACGGGTTAGGATTAGAGACTCTGCAGTCTGAGAGAGAGACGGGTTAGGGAATGAGAGTCTACAGTCTGAGAGAGTGGGAGACGGGTTAGGGTTAGAGAGTCTGCAGTCTGAGAGAGAGGGAGAAGGGTTAGGTTAAGAGAGTCTGCAGTCTGAGAGAGAGAGAGACGGGTTAGGATTAGAGATTCTGCAGTCTGGGAGAGAGAGAGAGACGGGTTAGGTTTAGAGAGTCTGCAGTCTGAGAGTGAGGGAGACGGGTTAGGGTTAGAGACTCTGCAGTCTGCGAGAGGAAGACGGGTTAGGTCTAGGGGGTTAGAGAGTCTGCAGTCTGAGAGAGAGAGAGGGAGACGGGTTAGGGTTAGAGAGTCTGCAGTCTGAGAGAGAGTGAGACGGGTTAGGGTTAGAGAGTCTGCAGTCTGAGAGAGTGTGAGACGACTTAGTGTTAAAGAATCTGCAGTCTGGGAGTGAGAGAGACGGGTTAGGGTTACAGAGTCTGCAGTCTGAGAGAGAGAGAGAGAGAGACGGGTTAGGATTAGAGAATCTGCAGTCAGAGAGAGAGAGACGGGTTAGGGTTAAAGAGTCTGCAATCTGAGAGAGAGGGAGAAGGGTTAGGTTTAGAGAGACTGCAGTCTGACAGTGAGGGAGACGGGATAGGGTTAGAGACACTGCAGTCTGAGAGAGGGAGAGGGGTTCGGACTAGGGGGTTAGAGAGTCTGCAGTCTGAGAGAGAGAGAGAGGGAGACGGGTTAGGGTTAGAGAGTCTGCAGTCTGAGAGAGAGTGAGATGGGTTAGGGTTAGAGAGTCTGCAGTCTGAGAGAGAGTGAAACGACTTAGTGTTAGAGAATCTGCAGTCTGGGAGTGAGTGAGAAGGGTTAGGTTAGAGAGTCTGCAGTCTGGGAGAGAGGGAGAGAGAGACGGGTTAGGATTAGAGAGTCTGCAGTCTGAGAGAGAGACGGGTTAGGGTTAGAGAGTCTGCAGTCTGAGAGAGAGTGAGACGGGTTAGGGTTAGAAAGTCTGCAGTCTGAGAGAGAGTGAGACGACTTAGTGTTGAGAGTCTGCAGTCTGAGAGTGAGAGAGACGGGTTAGGGTTATAAAGTCTGCAGTCTGAGAGAGAGGGAGACGGGATAGGGTTAGGGAGTCTGCAGTCTCAGAGAGAGATAGACGGGTTAGGGTTAGAGAGTCTGCAGTCTGGGAGAGAGAAAGACGGGTTAGGGTTAGAGAGTCTGCCGTCTGAGAGAGAGACGGGTTAGGGTTAGAGAGCCTGCAGTCTGAGAGGGAGGGAGACGGGTTAGGGTTAGAGAGTCTGCAGTCTGAGAGAGAGGGAGACGGGTTAGGGTTAGAGAGTCTGCAGTCTGCTAGAGAGGGAGAGGGGTTAGGGTTAGAGAGTCTGCAGTCTGAGAGAGAGAGATGGGTTAGGGTAAGAGAGTCTGCAGTCTGAGAGAAAGAGAGGGAGACGGGTTAGGGTTAGAGTGTCTGCAGTCTGAGAGAGAGAGAGAGAGACGGGTTACGGTTAGACGGTCTGCAGTCTGAGAGAGAGGGAGACGGGTTACGGTTAGAGAGTCTGCAGTCTGAGAGAGATATACGGGTTAGCGTTAGATAGTCTGCAGTCTGGGAGAGAGAGAGACGGGTTAGGGTTATAGAGTCTGCAGTCTGAGAGAGAGAGGGAGAGGAGTTAGGGTTAGAGAGTCTGCAGTCTGAGAGAGAGATAGACGGGTTAGGGTTAGAGATTCTGTAGTCTGAGAGAGAGGGAGACGGGTTAGGGTTAGAGAGTCTGTAGTCTGAAAGAGAGAGAGACGGGTTCGGATTAGAGAGTCTGCAGTCCGAGAGAGAGACGGGTTAGGGTTTCAGAGTCTGCAGTCTGAGAAAGAGACGGGTTAGGGTTAGAGAGTCTGCAGTCTGAGAGAGAAACGGGTTGTGTTAGGGTGAGAGAGTCTGCAGTCTGAGAGAGAGGGAGAGACAGGTTAGGGTTAGCGAGTATGCAGTCTGAGAGAGAGGGAGACGGGTTAGGGTTAGAGAGTCCGCAGTTTGAGAAAGAGAGAGGGACACGGGTTAGAGTTAGAGAGTCTGAAGTCTGAGAGAGAGGGAGGGAGACGGTTAGGGTTACAGAGTCTGCAGTCTGAGAGAGAGGGAGACGGGTAAGGGTCAGAGAGTCTGCATTCTGGGAGAGAGGGAGACGCGTTCAGGTTAGAGAGCCTGCAGTCTGGGAGAGAGTGAGACGGGTTAGGGTTAGAGAGCCTGCAGTCTGAGAGAGAGAGAGACGGGTTAGAGTTAGAAAGTCTGCAGTGTGGGAGAGATACGGGTTAGGGTTAGCGAGTGTGCAGTCTGAGAGAGACAGATACGGGTTAGGGTTAGAGAGTCTGCAGTCTGGGAGAGAGGGAGATGGGTTAGGGTTAGATAGTCTGCAGTCTGAGAGAGAGGGAGACGGGTTAGGGTTAGAGAGTCTGCAGTCTGAGAGAGAGGGAGACGGGTTAGGGTTAGAGAGTCTGCAGTCTGAGAGAGAGGGAGATGACTTAGGGTTAGAGAGTCTGAAGTCTGAGAGAGAGAGAGAGAGAGATGTGTTAGGGTTAGAGAGTCTGCTGTCTGAGAGAGAGAGAGACGGGTTAGGTTAGAGAGTCTGCTGTCTGGGAGAGAGAGAGAAGGGTTAGGGTTAGAGAGTCTGTATTCTAAGAGAGAGAGAGACGGGTTAGGGTTAGGGAGTCTGTAGTCTGAGAGAGAGAGATACGGGTTAGGGTTAGAGAGACTGCAGTCTGAGAGAGAGAGAGACGGGTTAGGGTTAGAGAGTCTGCAGTCTGAGAGAGAGTGAGACGGGTTAGGGTTAGAGAGTCTGCAGTCTCGGAGAGAGAGAGATGGGTTAGGGTTAGAGAGTCTGCAGTCTGGGAGAGAGGGAGAGGGGTTAGGGGTAGAGAGTCTGCAGTCTGAGAGAGAGGGAGACGGATTAGGGTAAGACAGTCTGCAGTCTGGGAGAGATGGAGACGGGTTAGGGTTTGAGAATCTGCAGTCTGGGAGGGAGGGAGATGGGTTAGGGTTAGAGAGTCTGCAGTCTGAGAGAGAGGGAGACGGGTTAGGGTTAGAGAGTCTGCAGTCTGGGAGAGAGAAAGACGGGTTAGGGTTAGAGAGTCTGCATTCTGATAGAGAGGGAGACGGGTTAGGGTTAGAGAGTCTGCAGTCAGAGAGAGAGAGAGACGGGTTAGGGTTTGAGAGTCTGCAGTCTGAGAGAGAGGGAGACGGGTTAGGGTTAGAGAGTCTGCAGTCTGAGAGAGAGGGAGACGGGTTAGGGTTAGAGAGTCTGCAGTCTGAAAGAGAGGGAGACGGGTTAGGGTTAGAGAGTCTGCAGTCTGGGAGAGAGAGAGACGGGTTAGGGTTAGAGAGCCTGCAGTCTGAGAGAGAGAGAGACGGGTTAGAGTTAGAAAGTCTGCAGTGTGGGAGAGATACGGGTTAGGGTTAGAGAGTGTGCAGTCTGAGAGAGAGAGAGACGGGTTAGGGTTAGAGAGTCTGCAGTCTGAGAGAGAGAGAGACGGATTAGGGTTAGAGAGTCTGCAGTCTGAGAGAGAGGGAGACGGGTTAGGGTTAGAGAGTCTGCAGTCTGAGAGAGAGGGAGACGGGTTAGGGTTAGAGAGTCTGCAGTCTGAGAGAGAGAGAGACGGTTTAGGTTTAGAGAGTCTGCAGTCTGAGAGAGAGAGACGGGTTAGGGTTAGAGAGTCTGCAGTCTGAGAGAGAGGGAGAGACGGGTTAGGGTTAGAGATTCTGCAGTCTGAGAGAGAGGGAGACGGTTTTGGTTTAGAGAGTCTGCAGTCTGAGAGAGAGAGAGACGGGTTAGGGTTAGAGAGTCTGCAGTCTTAGAGAGAGGGAAAGACGGGTTAGGGTTAGAGATTCTGCAGTCTGAGAGAGAGGGAGACGGATTAGGGTTAGCGAGTCTGCAGTCTGAGAGAGAGATGGGTTATGGTTAGAGAGTCTGCAGTCTGAGAGAGAGACGGGTTAGGGTTAGAGAGTCCGCAGTCCAAGAGAGAGGGAGATGGGTTAGGGTTAGAGAGTCTGCAGTCTGAGAGAGAGGGAGAGTGGGTTATGGTTAGCGAGTATTCAGTCTGAGAGAGAGGGAGACAGGCTAGGGTTAGAGAGTCTGCAGTCTGAGAGAGAGGGAGACGGGTTAGGGTTAGAGAATCGCAGTCTGAGAAAGAGACGGGTTAGGGTTAGAGAGTCTGCAGTCTGGG
Source organism: Carcharodon carcharias (assembly GCF_017639515.1). NCBI lineage: Eukaryota > Metazoa > Chordata > Chondrichthyes > Lamniformes > Lamnidae > Carcharodon > Carcharodon carcharias. Next base: position 113,972 of record NW_024470858.1, read on the forward strand.
AGAGAGGGAGAGACGGGTTGGGTTAGAGTTTCTGCAGTCTGAGAGAGAGGGTGAGACGGGTTAGGGTTAGAGAGTCTGCAGTCTGAGAGATAAGGGAGACGGGATAGGTTAGAGAGTCTGCAGTCTGAGAGAGAGAGAGATGGGTTAGGGTTAGAGAGTCTGCAGTCTGGGAGAGAGAGAGATGGGTTAGGGTTAGAGAGTCTTCAGTCTGAGAGACAGAGGGAGACGGGTTAGGGTTAGAGAGTCTGCAGTCTGGGAGAGAGAGAGACAGGTTAGGGTTAGAGAGCCTGCAGTCTGAGAGAGAGGGAGAGCGGTTAGGGTTAGAGCGTCTGCAGTCTGGGAGAGAGAGAGGCGGGATACTGTTAGAGAGTCTACAGTCGGAGAGAGAGAGAGAAGGGTTTGGGTTAGAGAGTCTGCTGTCTGGGAGAGAGAGAGAGACGGGTTAGAGTTAGAGAGTCTGCAGTATGGGAGAGATACGGGTTAGGGTTAGAGAGTCTGCAGTCTGAGAGAGAGAGAGACGGGTTAGGGTTAGAGAGTCTGCAGTCTGAGAGAGAGGGAGTTGGGTTAGGGTTAGAGAGTCTGCAGTCTGGGAGAGAGAGAGACGTGTTAGTGTTAGAGAGTCTGCAGTCTGAGAGAGAGAGAGGGAGATGGGTTAGGGTTAGAGAGTCTGCAGTCTGAGTGAGAGGGAGATGGGTTAGGGTTAGAGAATCTGCAGTCTGACAGTGAGACGGGTTAGGGTTAGAGAGTCTGCAGTCTGGGAGAGGGACGGGTTAGGGTTAGAGAGTCTGCAGTCTGAGAGAGAGGGAGACGGGTTAGCGTTAGAGAGTCTGCAGTCTGAGAGAGAGAGAGAGGGAGATGGGTTAGGGTTAGAGAGTCTGCAGTCTGAGAGAGGGAGAGGGAGATGGGTTAGGGTTAGAGAGTCTGCAGTCTGAGGGAGAGGGAGACGGGTTAGGGTTAGAGAGTCTGCAGTCTGGGAGAGAGGGAGACGGTTTAGGGTTAGAACGTCTGCAGTCTGAGAGAGAGGGAGACGTGTTAGGGTTAGAGAGTCTGCAGTCTGAGAGAGAGACGGGTTAGGGTTAGAGAGTCTGCAGTCTGAGAGAGAGGGAGAGAGACGGTTTAGGGTTAGAGAGTCTGCAGTCTGAGAGAGAGGGAGAGAGATGGTTTAGGGTTAGAGAGTCTGCAGTCTGAGAGAGACGGGTTAGGATTAGAGAGTCTGCAGTCTGAGAGAGAAGGAGATGGGTTAGGGTTAGAGAGTCTGCAGTCTGAGAGAGAGACGGGTTAGGGTTAGAGAGTCTGCAGACTGGGAGAGAGAGAGATGGGTTGGGTTACAGAGTCTGCAGTCTGAGACAGAGAGAGAGACGGGTTAGGGTTAGAGATTCTGCAGTCTGGGAGAGAGGGAGATGGGTTAGAGTTAGAGACTCTGCAGTTCTGGAGAGAGACCGGTTAGGGTTAGAGAGTCTGCAGTCTGAGAGAGAGAGAGAGAGACCGGTTAGGGTTAGAGAGTCTGCAGTCTGAGAGAGAGAGAGGGAGATGGGTTAGGGTTAGAGAGTCTGCAGTCTGAGGGAGAGGGAGACGGGTTAGGGTTAGAACGTCTGCAGTCTGAGAGAGAGGGAGACGTGTTAGGGTTAGAGAGTCTGCAGTCTGGGAGAGAGGTGGACGGGTTAGGGTTAGAGAGTCTGCAGTCTGAGAGAGAGGGAGACGGGTTAGGGTTAGAGAGTCTGCAGTCTGAGAGAGAGACGGGTTAGGGTTAGAGAGTCTGCAGTCTGAGAGAGAGGGACAGAGACGGTTTAGGGTTAGAGAGTCTGCAGTCTGAGAGAGAGGGAGAGAGACGGTTTAGGGTTAGAGAGTCTGCAGTCTGAGAGAGACGGGTTAGGATTAGAGAGTCTGCAGTCTGAGAGAGAGGGAGATGGGTTAGGGTTAGAGAGTCTGCAGTCTGAGAGAGAGACGGGTTAGGGTTAGAGAGTCTGCAGACTGGGAGAGAGAGAGATGGGTTGGGTTACAGAGTCTGCAGTCTGAGACAGAGAGAGAGACGGGTTAGGGTTAGAGATTCTGCAGTCTGGGAGAGAGGGAGATGGATTAGAGTTAGAGACTCTGCAGTTCTGGAGAGAGACGGGTTAGGGTTAGAGAGTCTGCAGTCTGAGAGAGAGAGAGAGAGAGACCGGTTAGGGTTAGAGAGTCTGCAGTCTGAGAGAGAGAGAGAGAGAGACCGGTTAGGGTTAGAGAGTCTGCAGTCTGGGAGAGAGGGAGAGAGACGGTTTAGGGTTAGAGAGTCTGCAGTCTGAGAGAGACGGGTTAGGATTAGATAGTCTGCAGTCTGAGAGAGAGGGAGACGGGTTAGGGTTAGAGAATCTGCAGTCTGAGAGAGAGGGAGATGGGTTAGGGTTAGAGAGTCTGCAGTCTGAGAGAGAGACGGGTTAGGGTTAGAGAGTCTGCAGACTGGGAGAGAGAGAGATGGGTTGGGTTACAGAGTCTGCAGTCTGAGACAGAGAGAGAGACGGGTTAGGGTTAGAGATTCTGCAGTCTGGGAGAGAGGGAGATGGATTAGAGTTAGAGACTCTGCAGTTCTGGAGAGAGACGGGTTAGGGTTAGAGAGTCTGCAGTCTGAGAGAGAGAGAGAGAGAGAGACCGGTTAGGGTTAGAGAGTCTGCAGTCTGAGAGAGAGAGAGAGAGACCGGTTAGGGTTAGAGAGTCTGCAGTCTGGGAGAGAGGGAGAGAGACGGTTTAGGGTTAGAGAGTCTGCAGTCTGAGAGAGACGGGTTAGGATTAGATAGTCTGCAGTCTGAGAGAGAGGGAGACGGGTTAGGGTTAGAGAATCTGCAGTCTGAGAGAGAGGGAGATGGGTTAGGGTTAGAGAGTCTGCAGTCTGAGAGACGGGTTAGGGTTAGAGAGTCTGCAGACTGGGAGAGAGAGAGATGGGTTGGGTTACAGAGTCTGCAGTCTGAGACAGAGAGAGAGACGGGTTAGGGTTAGAGATTCTGCAGTCTGGGAGAGAGGGAGATGGGTTAGAGTTAGAGACTCTGCAGTTCTGGAGAGAGACGGGTTAGGGTTAGAGAGTCTGCAGTCTGAGAGAGAGAGAGAGAGAGACCGGTTAGGGTTAGAGAGTCTGCAGTCTGAGAGAGAGAGAGAGAGACCGGTTAGGGTTAGAGAGTCTGCAGTCTGGGAGAGAGGGAGAGAGACAGTTTAGGGTTAGAGAGTCTGCAGTCTGAGAGAGACGGGTTAGGATTAGATAGTCTGCAGTCTGAGAGAGAGGGAGACGGGTTAGGGTTAGAGAATCTGCAGTCTGAGAGAGAGGGAGATGGGTTAGGGTTAGAGAGTCTGCAGTCTGAGAGACGGGTTAGGGTTAGAGAGTCTGCAGACTGGGAGAGAGAGAGATGGGTTGGGTTACCGAGTCTGCAGTCTGAGACAGAGAGAGAGACGGGTTAGGGTTAGAGATTCTGCAGTCTGGGAGAGAGGGAGATGGGTTAGAGTTAGAGACTCTGCAGTTCTGGATAGAGACGGGTTAGGGTTAGAGAGTCTGCAGTCTGAGAGGGAGAGAGAGAGAGACCGGTTAGGGTTAGAGAGTCTGCAGTCTGGGAGAGAGACGGGTTAGGGTTAGAGATTCTGCAGTCTGGGAGAGAGGGAGATGGGTTAGAGTTAGAGACTCTGCAGTTCTGGAGAGAGACCGGTTAGGGTTAGAGAGTCTGCAGTCTGAGAGAGAGAGAGAGAGACCGGTTAGGGTTAGAGAGTCTGCAGTCTGAGAGAGAGAGAGGGAGATGGGTTAGGGTTAGAGAGTCTGCAGTCTGAGGGAGAGGGAGACGGGTTAGGGTTAGAACGTCTGCAGTCTGAGAGAGAGGGAGACGTGTTAGGGTTAGAGAGTCTGCAGTCTGGGAGAGAGGTGGACGGGTTAGGGTTAGAGAGTCTGCAGTCTGAGAGAGAGGGAGACGGGTTAGGGTTAGAGAGTCTGCAGTCTGAGAGAGAGACGGGTTAGGGTTAGAGAGTCTGCAGTCTGAGAGAGAGGGACAGAGACGGTTTAGGGTTAGAGAGTCTGCAGTCTGAGAGAGAGGGAGAGAGACGGTTTAGGGTTAGAGAGTCTGCAGTCTGAGAGAGACGGGTTAGGATTAGAGAGTCTGCAGTCTGAGAGAGAGGGAGATGGGTTAGGGTTAGAGAGTCTGCAGTCTGAGAGAGAGACGGGTTAGGGTTAGAGAGTCTGCAGACTGGGAGAGAGAGAGATGGGTTGGGTTACAGAGTCTGCAGTCTGAGACAGAGAGAGAGACGGGTTAGGGTTAGAGATTCTGCAGTCTGGGAGAGAGGGAGATGGATTAGAGTTAGAGACTCTGCAGTTCTGGAGAGAGACGGGTTAGGGTTAGAGAGTCTGCAGTCTGAGAGAGAGAGAGAGAGAGACCGGTTAGGGTTAGAGAGTCTGCAGTCTGAGAGAGAGAGAGAGAGAGACCGGTTAGGGTTAGAGAGTCTGCAGTCTGGGAGAGAGGGAGAGAGACGGTTTAGGGTTAGAGAGTCTGCAGTCTGAGAGAGACGGGTTAGGATTAGATAGTCTGCAGTCTGAGAGAGAGGGAGACGGGTTAGGGTTAGAGAATCTGCAGTCTGAGAGAGAGGGAGATGGGTTAGGGTTAGAGAGTCTGCAGTCTGAGAGAGAGACGGGTTAGGGTTAGAGAGTCTGCAGACTGGGAGAGAGAGAGATGGGTTGGGTTACAGAGTCTGCAGTCTGAGACAGAGAGAGAGACGGGTTAGGGTTAGAGATTCTGCAGTCTGGGAGAGAGGGAGATGGATTAGAGTTAGAGACTCTGCAGTTCTGGAGAGAGACGGGTTAGGGTTAGAGAGTCTGCAGTCTGAGAGAGAGAGAGAGAGAGACCGGTTAGGGTTAGAGAGTCTGCAGTCTGAGAGAGAGAGAGAGAGACCGGTTAGGGTTAGAGAGTCTGCAGTCTGGGAGAGAGGGAGAGAGACGGTTTAGGGTTAGAGAGTCTGCAGTCTGAGAGAGACGGGTTAGGATTAGATAGTCTGCAGTCTGAGAGAGAGGGAGACGGGTTAGGGTTAGAGAATCTGCAGTCTGAGAGAGAGGGAGATGGGTTAGGGTTAGAGAGTCTGCAGTCTGAGAGACGGGTTAGGGTTAGAGAGTCTGCAGACTGGGAGAGAGAGAGATGGGTTGGGTTACAGAGTCTGCAGTCTGAGACAGAGAGAGAGACGGGTTAGGGTTAGAGATTCTGCAGTCTGGGAGAGAGGGAGATGGGTTAGAGTTAGAGACTCTGCAGTTCTGGAGAGAGACGGGTTAGGGTTAGAGAGTCTGCAGTCTGAGAGAGAGAGAGAGAGAGACCGGTTAGGGTTAGAGAGTCTGCAGTCTGAGAGAGAGAGAGAGAGACCGGTTAGGGTTAGAGAGTCTGCAGTCTGGGAGAGAGGGAGAGAGACAGTTTAGGGTTAGAGAGTCTGCAGTCTGAGAGAGACGGGTTAGGATTAGATAGTCTGCAGTCTGAGAGAGAGGGAGACGGGTTAGGGTTAGAGAATCTGCAGTCTGAGAGAGAGGGAGATGGGTTAGGGTTAGAGAGTCTGCAGTCTGAGAGACGGGTTAGGGTTAGAGAGTCTGCAGACTGGGAGAGAGAGAGATGGGTTGGGTTACCGAGTCTGCAGTCTGAGACAGAGAGAGAGACGGGTTAGGGTTAGAGATTCTGCAGTCTGGGAGAGAGGGAGATGGGTTAGAGTTAGAGACTCTGCAGTTCTGGAGAGAGACGGGTTAGGGTTAGAGAGTCTGCAGTCTGAGAGGGAGAGAGAGAGAGACCGGTTAGGGTTAGAGAGTCTGCAGTCTGGGAGAGAGACGGGTTAGGGTTAGAGAGTCTGCAGTCTGGGAGAGAGGGAGACGGGAGTTAGGAGGGGGTCTCGGAGACGAAAGTTCACCCACTCGGGTTAAAGTGGAGTTATCCCTCTGAGATGAGGTTGTGAATCTGGCTCCTGGGGATGTAGTGACCTACCTGGGCGATGAGGATTCCGATTACCACTCCGAGCTGGTGCATGGTCCCAAAGGCTCCTCGGAGTTTGGTGGGGGA
>NW_024470858.1:135000-147712 GCF_017639515.1 Carcharodon carcharias
TAACCCAGGGGTCAGTGGACAGGGATGGGGAGCAGGAACCCGGGCTGATTCACACCCCTCCCTAACCCAGGGGTCAGTGGACAGGGATGGGGAGCAGGAACCCGGGCTGATTCACACCCCCTCCCTAACCCAGGGGTCAGTGGACAGGGATGGGGAGCAGGAACCCGGGCTGATTCACACCCCCTCCCTAACCCAGGGGTCAGTGGACAGGGATGGGGAGCAGGAACCCGGGCTGATTCACACCCCTCCCTAACCCAGGGGTCAGTGGACAGGGATGGGGAGCAGGAACCCGGGCTGATTCACACCCCCTCCCTAACCCAGGGGTCAGTGGACAGGGATGGGGAGCAGGAACCCGGGCTGATTCACACCCCTCCCTAACCCAGGGGTCAGTGGACAGGGATGGGGAGCAGGAACCCGGGCTGATTCACACCCCCTCCCTAACCCAGGGGTCAGTGGACAGGGATGGGGAGCAGGAACCCGGGCTGATTCACACCCCCTCCCTAACCCAGGGGTCAGTGGACAGGGATGGGGAGCAGGAACCCGGGCTGATTCACACCCCCTCCCTAACCCAGGGGTCAGTGGACAGGGATGGGGAGCAGGAACCCGGGCTGATTCACACCCCCTCCCTAACCCAGGGGTCAGTGGACAGGGATGGGGAGCAGGAACCCGGGCTGATTCACACCCCTCCCTAACCCAGGGGTCAGTGGACAGGGATGGGGAGCAGGAACCCGGGCTGATTCACACCCCCCTCCCTAACCCAGGGGTCAGTGGACAGGGATGGGGAGCAGGAACCCGGGCTGATTCACACCCCTCCCTAACCCAGGGGTCAGTGGACAGGGATGGGGAGCAGGAACCCGGGCTGATTCACACCCCCTCCCTAACCCAGGGGTCAGTGGACAGGGATGGGGAGCAGGAACCCGGGCTGATTCACACCCCCCTCCCTAACCCAGGGGTCAGTGGACAGGGATGGGGAGCAGGAACCCGGGCTGATTCACCCCCCTCCCTAACCCAGGGGTCAGTGGACAGGGATGGGGAGCAGGAACCCGGGCTGATTCACACCCCCTCCCTAACCCAGGGGTCAGTGGACAGGGATGGGGAGCAGGAACCCGGGCTGATTCACACCCCCTCCCTAACCCAGGGGTCAGTGGACAGGGATGGGGAGCAGGAACCCGGGCTGATTCACACCCCTCCCTAACCCAGGGGTCAGTGGACAGGGATGGGGAGCAGGAACCCGGGCTGATTCACACCCCTCCCTAACCCAGGGGTCAGTGGACAGGGATGGGGAGCAGGAACCCGGGCTGATTCACACCCCCTCCCTAACCCAGGGGTCAGTGGACAGGGATGGGGAGCAGGAACCCGGGCTGATTCACACCCCTCCCTAACCCAGGGGTCAGTGGACAGGGATGGGGAGCAGGAACCCGGGCTGATTCACACCCCCTCCCTAACCCAGGGGTCAGTGGACAGGGATGGGGAGCAGGAACCCGGGCTGATTCACACCCCCTCCCTAACCCAGGGGTCAGTGGACAGGGATGGGGAGCAGGAACCCGGGCTGATTCACACCCCCTCCCTAACCCAGGGGTCAGTGGACAGGGATGGGGAGCAGGAACCCGGGCTGATTCACACCCCCCTCCCTAACCCAGGGGTCAGTGGACAGGGATGGGGAGCAGGAACCCGGGCTGATTCACACCCCTCCCTAACCCAGGGGTCAGTGGACAGGGATGGGGAGCAGGAACCCGGGCTGATTCACACCCCCTCCCTAACCCAGGGGTCAGTGGACAGGGATGGGGAGCAGGAACCCGGGCTGATTCACACCCCCTCCCTAACCCAGGGGTCAGTGGACAGGGATGGGGAGCAGGAACCCGGGCTGATTCACACCCCCTCCCTAACCCAGGGGTCAGTGGACAGGGATGGGGAGCAGGAACCCGGGCTGATTCACACCCCCTCCCTAACCCAGGGGTCAGTGGACAGGGATGGGGAGCAGGAACCCGGGCTGATTCACACCCCTCCCTAACCCAGGGGTCAGTGGACAGGGATGGGGAGCAGGAACCCGGGCTGATTCACACCCCTCCCTAACCCAGGGGTCAGTGGACAGGGATGGGGAGCAGGAACCCGGGCTGATTCACACCCCCTCCCTAACCCAGGGGTCAGTGGACAGGGATGGGGAGCAGGAACCCGGGCTGATTCACACCCCCTCCCTAACCCAGGGGTCAGTGGACAGGGATGGGGAGCAGGAACCCGGGCTGATTCACACCCCCTCCCTAACCCAGGGGTCAGTGGACAGGGATGGGGAGCAGGAACCCGGGCTGATTCACACCCCTCCCTAACCCAGGGGTCAGTGGACAGGGATGGGGAGCAGGAACCCGGGCTGATTCACACCCCCTCCCTAACCCAGGGGTCAGTGGACAGGGATGGGGAGCAGGAACCCGGGCTGATTCACACCCCCTCCCTAACCCAGGGGTCAGTGGACAGGGATGGGGAGCAGGAACCCGGGCTGATTCACACCCCTCCCTAACCCAGGGGTCAGTGGACAGGGATGGGGAGCAGGAACCCGGGCTGATTCACACCCCTCCCTAACCCAGGGGTCAGTGGACAGGGATGGGGAGCAGGAACCCGGGCTGATTCACACCCCCTCCCTAACCCAGGGGTCAGTGGACAGGGATGGGGAGCAGGAACCCGGGCTGATTCACACCCCCTCCCTAACCCAGGGGTCAGTGGACAGGGATGGGGAGCAGGAACCCGGGCTGATTCACACCCCCTCCCTAACCCAGGGGTCAGTGGACAGGGATGGGGAGCAGGAACCCGGGCTGATTCACACCCCCTCCCTAACCCAGGGGTCAGTGGACAGGGATGGGGAGCAGGAACCCGGGCTGATTCACACCCCTCCCTAACCCAGGGGTCAGTGGACAGGGATGGGGAGCAGGAACCCGGGCTGATTCACACCCCCTCCCTAACCCAGGGGTCAGTGGACAGGGATGGGGAGCAGGAACCCGGGCTGATTCACACCCCCTCCCTAACCCAGGGGTCAGTGGACAGGGATGGGGAGCAGGAACCCGGGCTGATTCACACCCCCTCCCTAACCCAGGGGTCAGTGGACAGGGATGGGGAGCAGGAACCCGGGCTGATTCACACCCCTCCCTAACCCAGGGGTCAGTGGACAGGGATGGGGAGCAGGAACCCGGGCTGATTCACACCCCTCCCTAACCCAGGGGTCAGTGGACAGGGATGGGGAGCAGGAACCCGGGCTGATTCACACCCCTCCCTAACCCAGGGGTCAGTGGACAGGGATGGGGAGCAGGAACCCGGGCTGATTCACACCCCTCCCTAACCCAGGGGTCAGTGGACAGGGATGGGGAGCAGGAACCCGGGCTGATTCACACCCCCTCCCTAACCCAGGGGTCAGTGGACAGGGATGGGGAGCAGGAACCCGGGCTGATTCACACCCCTCCCTAACCCAGGGGTCAGTGGACAGGGATGGGGAGCAGGAACCCGGGCTGATTCACACCCCCCTCCCTAACCCAGGGGTCAGTGGACAGGGATGGGGAGCAGGAACCCGGGCTGATTCACACCCCCTCCCTAACCCAGGGGTCAGTGGACAGGGATGGGGAGCAGGAACCCGGGCTGATTCACACCCCTCCCTAACCCAGGGGTCAGTGGACAGGGATGGGGAGCAGGAACCCGGGCTGATTCACACCCCCTCCCTAACCCAGGGGTCAGTGGACAGGGATGGGGAGCAGGAACCCGGGCTGATTCACACCCCCTCCCTAACCCAGGGGTCAGTGGACAGGGATGGGGAGCAGGAACCCGGGCTGATTCACACCCTCCCTAACCCAGGGGTCAGTGGACAGGGATGGGGAGCAGGAACCCGGGCTGATTCACACCCCTCCCTAACCCAGGGGTCAGTGGACAGGGATGGGGAGCAGGAACCCGGGCTGATTCACCCCCCTCCCTAACCCAGGGGTCAGTGGACAGGGATGGGGAGCAGGAACCCGGGCTGATTCACACCCCCTCCCTAACCCAGGGGTCAGTGGACAGGGATGGGGAGCAGGAACCCGGGCTGATTCACACCCCCTCCCTAACCCAGGGGTCAGTGGACAGGGATGGGGAGCAGGAACCCGGGCTGATTCACACCCCCTCCCTAACCCAGGGGTCAGTGGACAGGGATGGGGAGCAGGAACCCGGGCTGATTCACACCCCCTCCCTAACCCAGGGGTCAGTGGACAGGGATGGGGAGCAGGAACCCGGGCTGATTCACACCCCCTCCCTAACCCAGGGGTCAGTGGACAGGGATGGGGAGCAGGAACCCGGGCTGATTCACACCCCCTCCCTAACCCAGGGGTCAGTGGACAGGGATGGGGAGCAGGAACCCGGGCTGATTCACACCCCTCCCTAACCCAGGGGTCAGTGGACAGGGATGGGGAGCAGGAACCCGGGCTGATTCACACCCCCTCCCTAACCCAGGGGTCAGTGGACAGGGATGGGGAGCAGGAACCCGGGCTGATTCACACCCCCTCCCTAACCCAGGGGTCAGTGGACAGGGATGGGGAGCAGGAACCCGGGCTGATTCACACCCCCTCCCTAACCCAGGGGTCAGTGGACAGGGATGGGGAGCAGGAACCCGGGCTGATTCACACCCCCTCCCTAACCCAGGGGTCAGTGGACAGGGATGGGGAGCAGGAACCCGGGCTGATTCACACCCCCTCCCTAACCCAGGGGTCAGTGGACAGGGATGGGGAGCAGGAACCCGGGCTGATTCACACCCCCTCCCTAACCCAGGGGTCAGTGGACAGGGATGGGGAGCAGGAACCCGGGCTGATTCACACCCCTCCCTAACCCAGGGGTCAGTGGACAGGGATGGGGAGCAGGAACCCGGGCTGATTCACACCCCTCCCTAACCCAGGGGTCAGTGGACAGGGATGGGGAGCAGGAACCCGGGCTGATTCACACCCCCTCCCTAACCCAGGGGTCAGTGGACAGGGATGGGGAGCAGGAACCCGGGCTGATTCACACCCCCTCCCTAACCCAGGGGTCAGTGGACAGGGATGGGGAGCAGGAACCCGGGCTGATTCACACCCCCTCCCTAACCCAGGGGTCAGTGGACAGGGATGGGGAGCAGGAACCCGGGCTGATTCACACCCCCTCCCTAACCCAGGGGTCAGTGGACAGGGATGGGGAGCAGGAACCCGGGCTGATTCACACCCCCTCCCTAACCCAGGGGTCAGTGGACAGGGATGGGGAGCAGGAACCCGGGCTGATTCACACCCCCTCCCTAACCCAGGGGTCAGTGGACAGGGATGGGGAGCAGGAACCCGGGCTGATTCACACCCCTCCCTAACCCAGGGGTCAGTGGACAGGGATGGGGAGCAGGAACCCGGGCTGATTCACACCCCCCTCCCTAACCCAGGGGTCAGTGGACAGGGATGGGGAGCAGGAACCCGGGCTGATTCACACCCCTCCCTAACCCAGGGGTCAGTGGACAGGGATGGGGAGCAGGAACCCGGGCTGATTCACACCCCCCTCCCTAACCCAGGGGTCAGTGGACAGGGATGGGGAGCAGGAACCCGGGCTGATTCACACCCCCTCCCTAACCCAGGGGTCAGTGGACAGGGATGGGGAGCAGGAACCCGGGCTGATTCACACCCCCCTCCCTAACCCAGGGGTCAGTGGACAGGGATGGGGAGCAGGAACCCGGGCTGATTCACACCCCCTCCCTAACCCAGGGGTCAGTGGACAGGGATGGGGAGCAGGAACCCGGGCTGATTCACACCCCCTCCCTAACCCAGGGGTCAGTGGACAGGGATGGGGAGCAGGAACCCGGGCTGATTCACCCCCCTCCCTAACCCAGGGGTCAGTGGACAGGGATGGGGAGCAGGAACCCGGGCTGATTCACACCCCCTCCCTAACCCAGGGGTCAGTGGACAGGGATGGGGAGCAGGAACCCGGGCTGATTCACACCCCTCCCTAACCCAGGGGTCAGTGGACAGGGATGGGGAGCAGGAACCCGGGCTGATTCACACCCCCTCCCTAACCCAGGGGTCAGTGGACAGGGATGGGGAGCAGGAACCCGGGCTGATTCACACCCCCTCCCTAACCCAGGGGTCAGTGGACAGGGATGGGGAGCAGGAACCCGGGCTGATTCACACCCCCTCCCTAACCCAGGGGTCAGTGGACAGGGATGGGGAGCAGGAACCCGGGCTGATTCACACCCTCCCTAACCCAGGGGTCAGTGGACAGGGATGGGGAGCAGGAACCCGGGCTGATTCACACCCCCTCCCTAACCCAGGGGTCAGTGGACAGGGATGGGGAGCAGGAACCCGGGCTGATTCACACCCCTCCCTAACCCAGGGGTCAGTGGACAGGGATGGGGAGCAGGAACCCGGGCTGATTCACACCCCCTCCCTAACCCAGGGGTCAGTGGACAGGGATGGGGAGCAGGAACCCGGGCTGATTCACACCCCCTCCCTAACCCAGGGGTCAGTGGACAGGGATGGGGAGCAGGAACCCGGGCTGATTCACACCCCTCCCTAACCCAGGGGTCAGTGGACAGGGATGGGGAGCAGGAACCCGGGCTGATTCACACCCCCTCCCTAACCCAGGGGTCAGTGGACAGGGATGGGGAGCAGGAACCCGGGCTGATTCACCCCCCTCCCTAACCCAGGGGTCAGTGGACAGGGATGGGGAGCAGGAACCCGGGCTGATTCACACCCCCTCCCTAACCCAGGGGTCAGTGGACAGGGATGGGGAGCAGGAACCCGGGCTGATTCACACCCCTCCCTAACCCAGGGGTCAGTGGACAGGGATGGGGAGCAGGAACCCGGGCTGATTCACACCCCCTCCCTAACCCAGGGGTCAGTGGACAGGGATGGGGAGCAGGAACCCGGGCTGATTCACACCCCCTCCCTAACCCAGGGGTCAGTGGACAGGGATGGGGAGCAGGAACCCGGGCTGATTCACACCCCCTCCCTAACCCAGGGGTCAGTGGACAGGGATGGGGAGCAGGAACCCGGGCTGATTCACACCCCCTCCCTAACCCAGGGGTCAGTGGACAGGGATGGGGAGCAGGAACCCGGGCTGATTCACACCCCCTCCCTAACCCAGGGGTCAGTGGACAGGGATGGGGAGCAGGAACCCGGGCTGATTCACACCCCCTCCCTAACCCAGGGGTCAGTGGACAGGGATGGGGAGCAGGAACCCGGGCTGATTCACACCCCTCCCTAACCCAGGGGTCAGTGGACAGGGATGGGGAGCAGGAACCCGGGCTGATTCACACCCCCTCCCTAACCCAGGGGTCAGTGGACAGGGATGGGGAGCAGGAACCCGGGCTGATTCACACCCCCCTCCCTAACCCAGGGGTCAGTGGACAGGGATGGGGAGCAGGAACCCGGGCTGATTCACACCCCCTCCCTAACCCAGGGGTCAGTGGACAGGGATGGGGAGCAGGAACCCGGGCTGATTCACACCCCCTCCCTAACCCAGGGGTCAGTGGACAGGGATGGGGAGCAGGAACCCGGGCTGATTCACACCCCCTCCCTAACCCAGGGGTCAGTGGACAGGGATGGGGAGCAGGAACCCGGGCTGATTCACACCCCCTCCCTAACCCAGGGGTCAGTGGACAGGGATGGGGAGCAGGAACCCGGGCTGATTCACACCCCCTCCCTAACCCAGGGGTCAGTGGACAGGGATGGGGAGCAGGAACCCGGGCTGATTCACACCCCCTCCCTAACCCAGGGGTCAGTGGACAGGGATGGGGAGCAGGAACCCGGGCTGATTCACACCCCCCTCCCTAACCCAGGGGTCAGTGGACAGGGATGGGGAGCAGGAACCCGGGCTGATTCACACCCCTCCCTAACCCAGGGGTCAGTGGACAGGGATGGGGAGCAGGAACCCGGGCTGATTCACACCCCTCCCTAACCCAGGGGTCAGTGGACAGGGATGGGGAGCAGGAACCCGGGCTGATTCACACCCCCTCCCTAACCCAGGGGTCAGTGGACAGGGATGGGGAGCAGGAACCCGGGCTGATTCACACCCCTCCCTAACCCAGGGGTCAGTGGACAGGGATGGGGAGCAGGAACCCGGGCTGATTCACACCCCCTCCCTAACCCAGGGGTCAGTGGACAGGGATGGGGAGCAGGAACCCGGGCTGATTCACCCCCCTCCCTAACCCAGGGGTCAGTGGACAGGGATGGGGAGCAGGAACCCGGGCTGATTCACACCCCCCTCCCTAACCCAGGGGTCAGTGGACAGGGATGGGGAGCAGGAACCCGGGCTGATTCACACCCCCTCCCTAACCCAGGGGTCAGTGGACAGGGATGGGGAGCAGGAACCCGGGCTGATTCACACCCCCTCCCTAACCCAGGGGTCAGTGGACAGGGATGGGGAGCAGGAACCCGGGCTGATTCACACCCCCTCCCTAACCCAGGGGTCAGTGGACAGGGATGGGGAGCAGGAACCCGGGCTGATTCACACCCCCTCCCTAACCCAGGGGTCAGTGGACAGGGATGGGGAGCAGGAACCCGGGCTGATTCACACCCCTCCCTAACCCAGGGGTCAGTGGACAGGGATGGGGAGCAGGAACCCGGGCTGATTCACACCCCCTCCCTAACCCAGGGGTCAGTGGACAGGGATGGGGAGCAGGAACCCGGGCTGATTCACACCCCCTCCCTAACCCAGGGGTCAGTGGACAGGGATGGGGAGCAGGAACCCGGGCTGATTCACACCCCCTCCCTAACCCAGGGGTCAGTGGACAGGGATGGGGAGCAGGAACCCGGGCTGATTCACACCCCTCCCTAACCCAGGGGTCAGTGGACAGGGATGGGGAGCAGGAACCCGGGCTGATTCACACCCCTCCCTAACCCAGGGGTCAGTGGACAGGGATGGGGAGCAGGAACCCGGGCTGATTCACCCCCCTCCCTAACCCAGGGGTCAGTGGACAGGGATGGGGAGCAGGAACCCGGGCTGATTCACACCCCCTCCCTAACCCAGGGGTCAGTGGACAGGGATGGGGAGCAGGAACCCGGCTGATTCACACCCCCTCCCTAACCCAGGGGTCAGTGGACAGGGATGGGAGCAGGAACCCGGGCTGATTCACCCCCTCCCTAACCCAGGGGTCAGTGGACAGTGATGGGACACACACACACCGGGCAGACACACACACACACTCGTGGCAGACACACACTCATCAAACGTGTGCACACACCCCACCCGTTCGCACACACTCAAATGCTGCGCAACTCACCCACTCATGCAGACTCACCCACACGTGCAGACACACCCCTCACGCTCGTGCACACTCACCCACTCGTGGAACACACACTCCACACGTGACACACCCTCCTCCCCAACCGTGCAGACAGACACACCTCACACATGTGCACACTCTCCCTCCCCACCGGGCAGAACACACACTCTCATGCGCGTGCACTCTCACCCACTCGTGCACACACTCTCACGCACGTGAACACTCACCCACTCTGTAGACACACACTCTCGCGCGTGCCCTCTCACCCACTCGTGCAGACACACACTCTCAAGTTAGGCACACTCACCCCCTCGTGCAGACACACACTCTCACGCGCGTGCGCACCACACCACTTGTGCAACACACACCTCAAGCTCGTGCACCCTCACCCACTCGTGCAGACACACACTCTCACGCTCGTGCACCCTCACCCACTCTTGCAGACCACACACACAACGCGCATGGACACTCACCCACCGTGCAGACACACTCTCACCCTGCAGTGCACACTCACACACTCGTGCACACTCACACACTCGTGCAGGAACACAAACTCTCACCTCGTGCACACTCACCCCCTCATGCAGACACACATTCAAGATGCTTTTGTGTGAGACAAGCCCGCCCCTGCTGTGTGCTGACACGCACACTACCTACACCACACGGGTGACTGCCGCATTTCAGGAAGGCAGCTCACCCCCCAGTGTCTCAAGGGGGCAACTAAGGATGGGAATAAACAGCGGCCCCGACACAGCCACCCATATCTCGAGAAACAAATTTGAGAAAAGCCACTCGGAGTCCTGTACTGATGAGTTTCAGGGTGCTTTAATTGAGCATAGCTGAGGTAAAAAACACATATTTGTAGAAATATAAACACATTGGCACAGTGACATCAACTGCTTTCGGCTCTGTGTCTCTCTCTCTCTCACACACACTCACTCACGCACATTTAAAGAACGCCTACAGCAGTGACTGCATGGTATTAAATACGTAAAAAAAAACACCTCCAAGTAATAAATAAAATACTAAAATAAATATACACGGGGAAGAGGACGGATCTGGGTGGGTCCCTCTTAGTTTACTGCAGGCTGTGTTGGAAAACTCCACTCCCCTCATGCATATCCGACATATTCCACCAATCCCAGCTTGGAATCTCACCAGCCTCTGGCCAAGAGCCATTCAAACAAAACCTCCAAGCTCCCTCGCTCTCTCACTCGCTCCTTGCAGCACTGGCAAGGTGTGAGGGAGGAGGGCTGGTTACTGGCTCCAAAAATCTCTCTCAATCTCTCGAGCACAACGTGTAGCTGCAGTGAGAAATATAGCAGGAAATATCACACACAAAAAAAAAACACTCCCAGGACAGGAACAGCACGGGGTTAGATACAGAGTAAATCTCCCTCTACACCGTCCCATCAAACACTCCCAGGACAGGTACAGCACGGGGTTAGATACAGAGTAAATCTCCCTCTACACCGACCCCATCAAACACTCCCAGGACAGGTACAGCACGGGGTTAGATACAGAGTAAATCTCCCTCTACACTGTCCCCATCAAACACTCCCAGGACAGGTACAGCACGGGTCTAGATAAAGGGTAAAACTCCCTCTAAATTTTCCCCATCAAACACTCCCAGGACAGGTACAGCACGGGGTTAGGTACAGGGTAAAGCTCCCCTTACACTGTCCCCCATCAAACACTCCCAGGACAGGTACAGCACGGGGTTAGATACAGAGTAAATCTCCCTCTACACTGTCCCCATCAAACACTCCCAGGACAGGTACAGCACGGGGTTAGATACAGAGTAAATCTCCCTCTAAACCATCCCCATCAAACACTCACAAGACAGGTACAGTACGGGGTTAGATACAGAGTAAATCTCCCTCTACACTGTCCCCATCAAACACTCCCAGGACAGGTACAGTACGGGGTTAGATACAGAGTAAATCTCCCTCTACACTGTCCCCATCAAACACTCCCAGGACAGGTACAGCACGGGGTAGACACAGAGTAAATCTCCCTCTACACTGTCCTCATCAAACACTCCCAGGACAGGTACAGCACGGGTTAGATACAGAGTACATCTCCCTCTACACTGTCCCCATCAAACACTCCTCCCAGGACAGGTACAGCACGGGGTTAGATACAGAGTAAACTCACCTACTACACCGTCCCCATCAAACACTCCCAGGACAGGTACAGCACGGGGTTAGATACAGAGTAAAGCTCCCTCTACACTGTCCCCATCAAACACCCACCAGGACAGGTACAGCACGGGTTTAGATACAGAGTAAAGTTCCCTCTACACTGTCCCCATCAAGCACACACCAGGACAGGTACAGCTCATGGGGTTAGATACAGAGTAAATCACCCACTACACCTTCCCATCAAACACTCCCAGGACAGGTACAGCATGGGGTTAGATACAAGAAAATCTCCCTCTACACCGTCCCCATCAAAACACTCCCAGGACAGGTACAGCACGGGGTTAGATACAGAGTATATCTCCCTCTACACCATCCCCATCAAACACTCCCAGGAAAGGTACAGCACGGGGTTAGATACAGAGAATATCTCCCTCTACACCGTCCCCATCAAACACTCCCAGGAAAGGTACAGCACGGGGTTAGATACAGAGTATATCTCCCTCTACACTGTCCCCATCAAACACTCCCAGGACAGGTACAGCACGGGGTTAGATACAGAGTAAATCTCCCTCTACACCGTCCGCATCAAACACTCCCAGGACAGGTACAGCACGGGGTTAGGTACAGAGTAAATCTCCATCTTCACTGTCCCCATCAAACACTCCCAGGACCGGTACAGCACGGGGTTAGATACAGAGTAAAGCTCCCTCTACACTGTCCCCATCAAACACTCCCAGGACAGGTACAGCACGGGGTTAGATACAGAGTAAATCTCCCTCTACACCGTCCCCATCAAACACTCCAGGACAGGTACAGCACGGGGTTAGATACAGAGTAAATCTCCCTCTACACCGTCCCCATCAAACACTCCCAGGACAGTACAGCACGGGTTAGATACAGAGTAAATCTCCCTCTACACCGTCCCCATCAAACACTCCCAGGACAGGTACAGCACGGGGTTAGATACAGAGTAAATCTCCTATCCCCCTTACACAAATATCTGAAATGCAGCCGGCTAGTCTCTGAACAAGGTGAACGATACAATTCTTCTGATACATCGAGGAAAGAGGGACATATATAAAAGGAGTAATTGGAGACTGGGGCTCAGTCTTTGGGTAAGTGTGAGGTTTGGGAGGCTGAGTGCAGGTAAACAGGAGCTGGCGATTAATATAAACAAGAAACAGTTAGACACCACCACTCCCACAACAGCCCAGACAGAAAACTTCAAGTGGCTTTCAGTGCAGCAATAGGACAGGAACATCCCTGATCCTGTTTCCGAGCTATTCACACGTGGAGAGGGAGGGGTGACGGAGGGATTCAGGTGGGAGGGGGG